>NC_044203.1:37593696-37723950 GCF_900880675.1 Sparus aurata | reverse complement strand
GCTGATGTTAGAGTGTGTGGTGTGTGTGGTGTGTGTGTGTGTTGTGTGTGTGTGGGTGTGTGTGTGTGTTGTGTTTGTGTGTGTGTGTGTGTGTGGTGTGTGTGTGTTATTTCAGTTACATCACTTACATTCAGTTCTTATAATACCAGAGTTTCATTTATTTATGTTTTGGTTTTTTTTGATAAAACTATTCAAACAGAATTAGAAGTGTAGCAGACATGTTGTCCAGTGTGTGCCAATATTTATTATTTTTTAATGGAATATAAAGCAGAAAAGAAATAAATAACTGTGCTGCTGTGGTTCTGATGCAGCTTCCCACCACCAGCCCACCGTCTGATTGGTTCCACATCACAATTAAAAGCCTCTAAACACGATTAATCTTAATCTGCAAAGTAACTAGTAATTACATTTATTGGAGAGAAAATAAAAGTAGCAGAAATAGAAAAACCGAAGTAAAATAGCTGAAACTGTACTTTGATTTATTCCATCACTTGTTGTTTGATACTTTGACACCGCTTCATTTTCACTGTAAATGAATATGTATTTAATATTATCTGTTGTCAGCTCTTATCATCAGCATCGTCCCTGAGAAGGCTGTAACACTGACCCTGGTTGTGCATCTTTTTTATGTGTATGTAAGAATATCAGTGTTGGAATCACTCTAAAAATAGCGTCAGTCGGGCCGAAGTCTGAATGTGACCATCGACCACCTGAAGCTGAACAACCTGAAGTCACCTGAGATGTTCCGGTCCACAGGTCACAGCTTCACATCGCTTCAGAACTGCCCAGAGACTCAGAGTCAGAATGATTCTCAAACGTCAGGACAAATGTTTACTGTCATGCCAGCCAGCACGAGACAGTCTGATTATAACTGTTGTGTTTGTGGTTGTTTTAATTGTTCATCATCATGCAGAAGGAGGTCACACCACCTCCCACACTGCTGTATGTAGTAAGCTGTGAGCACACACTTCCTCCATCAGCCAGCTCTGCTCACCTCCTCTGTGGGTTCACTCACTCTGAGGTTTGACTCTTGTTGTTGTTGTCAGCGCCACAGAGTACTGCTGTTGTTGTTGTTGTTTTCTTCTTCTTCTTCTTGTTTTTCTTCTTCTTCTTGACTTTATTTGCCTGAAGTCGGAACTCTGCACATATTATCAGATGATCAGATTACAAGTTCTGAACCGCTCAGTTCCAACTGATTCCTCTTTTTTGCTGCAGTGACGTTTTAACTAAACCTCATCCTGTTACACTAAAGTGTGTGTGTGTGTGTGTGTGTGCGTGTGTGTGTGTGTGTGTCCTTACTGTTGTACAAGTTTGATTTATGTTTTCAGACGAGCTTCCTTGTTTCAAAGTTTCCTTTTGACTTATTTGATTCTGATCTTTTCTCTCAGTGTTTGGTCTCCACCTCCTCCTGAGGGGAACATGTGTCTCTGTAGCTGCTGAACGCTGAGAGCTGTGAGTGAGGCTGAACAGTGACGTTGTGTCCAGACAGATTAACGTTTAGCTGCAGCTCGTTATGAAGAAGGCAGTTGTGAGTCTTCATATCCTAAATCATTTGAGTTGAAGGTCATGATTGGATTCTTTTCAGCGCTGACGGCCATCGTTAGATTATCAAGTCTCCGTTTGTAAACAACAGATTTTTGGTTTCACCTCCTGAAAACTGTCAGCTGGGATTTAACCACCATGCTGCTGGGAATTTCAAATACTTATAATTTACTTTAAATATAATACTTTATACTTACTCATACTAATACTTCACAGTCAGGGTGGAACACAAAGCCACAAAGACGAGTCACTGGATGAACCAGCAGCTTCAGTTTTCATTTAGTTTTTGGACCCATGTAGATAAAAGCTGATCTTGTTTTATTGATTATGATTATTAATATTGAAGCTCATTCTGACTGACTTTGGATCTGTAAAGCTGCTGGGAGCTGCAGATTCAGCTAATAACAGTCTTCACAGTTCACACATCGTCTTTACATGTTTTATTAAGACCTTGTATAGATATATATTCTGCAGATTAAACTCGTCCTACAGTAACGTGTAGGCACCTGGAGGTGATTCCCTCAACATGTCCTCTCTTCTTTGCTCTTACCGTTAGCTGCTAAGTTGGCAGCAATATTATCTTGGCTAATGTTAGCACGTTAGCTTCACCCTCTGCAATGTCTCCAGCAGTTTCTGGGATGGAGGTTCTGTCAGCGTGGCTCACAGGAATGTTCCTGCAGTACAGATGATAGATAATATGCTGAACAGCTGTCTGGGATAGTCATTTAGTTTGATGTCGTTAGCTTAGCTTGCTCGCGGTGGTAGGAGGAGTCACGTGTAGCCAATCAGCAACAATTTAACACTGTTTTTTAAACAAGTTTGTCTTTGCTCGTAACATTTTGGATTCTCTTAAATGTTTTTGTAGAAACATGAACATTAAACTTTAGAAATGAAGTTGAAGGTGATAAAGTTATGTAAATATATGATTATAGGTTATATACAGGTGGTGATGTATAAGAGACGCTGCAGGAGAGAAGATGTTGACTGGACGTCCTCTCAGCTGAACTCTGTCTGAAGATCACATGACATGTAAAGTTGTATCTGTTCCTGTTAGTCGAGGTCTGTTAGTTGTCAGAGTGTGTGTGTGTGTGTGTGTGTGTGTGGTGGGGTGTGGGGGGGGGGGTGTGTGTGTGTGTGTGTGGGTGTGTGTGTGTGGGGGGGGGGGGGTGTGGGTGTGTGTGTGTGTGTGTGTGTGTGGGTGTGGTGTCTGTGTCTGTGTGTGTGTCTGTGTGGGTGTGTGTCTGTGTGGGTGTGTGTGTGCGTGGGTGTCTGTGTGTGTCTGTGTGTGTGTGTGTCTGTGTGGTGTGTGTGTGAGTGGGTGTCTGTGTGTGTGTGTGTGTGTGTGTGTGGCTCATGCTGTGGCTTGTTGTTGCTTCTTATTAGAATTCCTCAGCCTCAGTCATTCCAGAGGCTTCACAGTGAAATTGAAACTGTTCCCAGTTTTTATGGTTCACAGATGTAAAACCATGAAGTCGGTTCTGTAAACAGTGGAAGTGATCTGGAGCAGAGGAGCGTCAGGCAGCTTCAGTGGCGTCTGCGTCACGCTGCAGCCTGTCGCTCCTGACTTGTGAGTTTCTGTCTCACGTTGTGTAAAAGTGCAGCAGGATCTGAAGCGTCTGTCACAGTCGGACCTGCTCTGGTTCTAATTCATCCACATTTCTGAGCAGGAACCCGTCGCCCCGCCCCGCCTCCTGTTCTTGCTCTTTTTTTCCTGCTGTGTTTGCAGACTTCCAGGCTCGCTGCTCGCTCTGACAGACGCTCAGTGAAGCAACACGCTGGGCTATAAATACCCGAATCACAGAGGCTCTGCTGGCTGTATTTGCATGCTGGACCTGGACGACTGGCAGACCCGCACGTTCTGTTGATAGTCGACCTGCGTTTGAGCTGCACAGCTGCTGGAGCGCTCTGCTCGCTGTTTCACCACTCTCTCTTGTTGTTCTGGACGTTTTTCTGTTTCTGGACTCTGAGGAGAGTTGACTTGAGGCGACTGCGTGCTGCTCGGAGCAGCTATGACAGACTTTGGGGAGATATTGCCAGTCAGAGGGTGGCCAGAGCGATGTCACTGGTACGTATAAAACACACACTTCTTGTCTCATGTGATCAGAGTGTGGTCGGGCCGTTACGCTCACACTGAAACTGACTCTTGTTAACCCAGTCTCAGTTGTTTGGTCTTGTTGATCAGTGTTTTGTTCAGATCGTTCAGTGTACTGTCAGAGACGAGGAACCCAAACCAGACGATACATTCATGTTCATACAGGAAACATTAAGCAGGCTGACAGCAGAGAAGTTAGGACTCTTTGTCCTTTGAAGAAGAATGGATCGATTATCAGAAAAGCTGGTGATTGATATTGACAGCTGACACACAGACAGAACATGACTGACATGCTGTCCGCTCATCACAGACACATTTTGAGGGATCCGACCGTCAAACAGGAAGAGAGCTGGAGTGGGCAGTGACCAGCTGAGCACACGAGTGCCTCCACAAACCCTTCACACACCTCCAACACACCTGCAACACACCCTTCACACAACTCCACATCACCTCCACACACCTCCACCACCCTCACACAACTGCACACAACTCGTAACACCTACGTACACCTACGTACACCTCCGCACACCTACGCACACCTCCTCACACCTCGTAAACACCGTTACACTCCACAAACAGCACACACAATGCACACACCTCCACGTACAAACTACGTAAACCTCAAGTACAAAACTCCGACACCTCCGCAACCTCCGTACACCTCCGCAACACTACCGTACACCTCACCGTCCACCTCCACCACACCTCCAACAAACCTGAACACACACGTCCTTAAACCCCGTACCCTCCGCACACCTCCGTACACCTCCGTACACCTCCACACACCTCCACACACCTCCGTACACACTCCGTACACCTCCGTACACCTCCACACACCTCCGTACACCTCCGTACACCTCCACAAACCTCCGTACACCTCCGTACACCTCCGTACACCTCCGCACACCTCCGTACACCTCCGCACACCTCCGCACACCTCCGTACACCTCCACACACCTCCACACACCTCCACACACCACACACCCTCCGTACACACCTCCGTACACCTCCGTACACCTCCACAAACCTCCGTACACCTCCGTACACCTCCACAAACCTCCGTACACCTCCGTACACCTCCGTACACACCTCCGTACACCTCCGTACACCTCCCACACCTCCACACCCTCCGTACACCTCCGTACACCTCCGTACACCTCCACAAACCTCCGTACACCTCCGTACACCTCCACACACCTCCATACACCTCGGTACACCTCCATACACCTTCACACACCTCCGTACACCTTCACACACGGTCAATATGATGAAAATATAACAATGCAGACATGATTTCTTAAAGAAAAACCCAGATATCATTTAATCTTGAGGGTTTAACAGTCCAGACTGTGACTCCTGCTGACCTGCAACATGATGATAATCCAGAGATCCGTCACAGGAACATTTTACACTACATCAACACTGTTTTCAGCAAACTTTCAGACTTTCACTGATTAACATTGATCACTATTAGATGAAACAATAATTGATCGATAATAAAAGTTCATATTTTCTGACTTCAGGTTCTTAAATGTGAATGTGTTCTTGTTTCTTTAGCAGCAAACTGAAGATCTTTGTGCACAAAACAAGAGATTAGAGGACGAAACGCTGACGTTTATAAACCGAAACAATAAATTGATTATCAAGAACATAATCAACAGATTAATCAACGATGATTATAATCAGCCAGCCGCTCGTTGGTCTTTTTAAGAAACTTCATAATGTAAAGAAGTCAGACTGTCGACTGTTCAGTTCTCCAGAGAACAAACGACTATTCTGATAATTCAGAAATGATTTCATTGTTTAAGGATGTGAGTTCTTCTTCCACTGCAGGGAAGTCACATGTGGTTAGATTATTTTCAGGCCACATGACTCGAAACTCTTCCAAGTACAGATCATAAAGAGCGAGAACAGGGTGAACAGAAGCAGCCGATCGGCTCCTGACGGTTCCTCCTTCTGAATGTGAAGACAGTAATCTGAAGCTGATCTTTGACTCCGAATCATCACCGATTTTATTTTTAGACCGTTTTAAACTAAATGTCAGCAGCACGTTATCTCTGCTGCTTCTTCACTCAGCGTCTCACTCACATGTCAGACGAAGTCTCTGATCAGATTCAGGGACGATGTGTTTCACCTTCAGGACGATCCGGTGCAGTTCTTCAGATGTTCTTAATATATGTGACTCCTCTCTATTATACATTAGAATGAACACGTGGGACTCTCCGGCCTCTGAAGTGTATCTGACCGACGTCATTACAGAACAGAGAATCCAAAACATGTTTGGTTTCTAAGACCCTCAGATTTGATTGTGTGCTTTAAACATATGCTGGACGCTGCTGCTTTCCTCCTCATCACACCCGGACACAGACTCTGATCTATACGTTCTGTGTAAGTGACAGTTTTGGCTGATGGATCGATATCAGAATCTTTTTTTACTCCCATCAGATATCCAGCATCGTCTGCGCTCCTTTAACGAGACTCTCTCACTTTGCACTTCTACATTAAACGATGTCGTCAGTGTGCAGAACAACTTTATGATGACGGCTCGTGTAACACTTGGATCCGTCCAGGTGTCTGTACATCACTTCCTTCATGTCTGACTGGAGGCTCAGTGTCTGCTGCTGCTCTGGAAACAGGCTGAACATCAGGAGAAGTTCAATATGTTTTTATAGTCATCGAATCCCAACGATCAGATAATCACATGTCGTCTGTCTGTGTCCGACACCTTCACCCACAGCGTTACCTGTTCCTGTCGTCTGATTGGTTCCCGGACACGGCTGTGTGTTGGTGTTAGCATGTTAGCATCCGTCAGAGTAGCACAAACATATTTGACTTTCACACAAAAATGTGATTAAAGTAGAAGAAAAAGCAGCTCAGAGATCCAGTGAGGCGTGTGTGCTGTTGAACCCGGGTCACTTCATACTGCAGGAGCAGTGGAGCGGATGCGCGGAGGATCACTCCTCCACTTCCTGTTGGGCAGCGCGGCGGCGTTTCTGTTGGATGATAACAGATGTTGTGATGACAGGAAGGAAGGAATGTGTGTCCTACGCAGCGTGAAATCTACATATGAACTGGACGAAGCGGAAAGATCCGTCACTCACAGCGTACATGAACAACACGGCGGTCATCACACGTTGACGACATCATCAGAACGCAGTGGGCGGAGCTTCCTGTCGGGGTGAGACGGAGGTCACCGGGCAGAGACGAGCTGGAGCTGGCTCTAATGAGACCGGCTGATATCCAGCAGAGGAGGAAGTGTTGGGACCTGTTAGTTAAAGGAACAGTTCACCCAACAGTGTGAACGCAGCCATCGTCTCCACGATCACGATTACAACACTGTTCTGAAGAGAAGCTCAACACAGAGCCGCAGCAGAACAAAGACAGCAATGTGAAGGTGAAACCGTCCATGAGGAGCAGAACCGAACAGAACCGAACAGAACCGAACAGAACAGAACAGAACAGAACCGAACAGAACCGAACCGAACCGAACCGAACAGAACAGAACAGAACCCAGGCTGGTGGTGGACTGTGAGGGGGGGTGTGTTCTGGGGCCAGGACCGGTGCTGAGTCCTGTGGGTTTGCTGATGACCTATAGTACACAGTATAAATATACATGTAATATATGTATCTTTACTTGTACTTTTGATGCTTAAGTAGATTTGATATCAGTTACTATAATACTTTTACTCGATTACTATTTAAATGAGTGACTTTCACTTTTACCAAAGTCGTATTTTAACACCAGATCTTTACTTTTCACAACAATACTCCTGCTGTCACAGACACTGATTTGATCTTTGAGCTGCTAACAGTGTTATCGTCTCTTCTCTAAACTATTGATCTGGTATCGGTTCTGATTCATGGCGTCAGTCCTGAAGCTCCACCAGCTGATCGACCCTGCAGAGAAGAACACACTGTTGAAAGTGGAGCTGTTTCTTTAAGCCCTCCTGTGTGTGTGTGTGTGTGTGGTGTGTGTGTGTCTGTGTGTGTGTGTGTGTCTGTGTGTGTGTGTGTGTCTGTGTGTGTGTGTGTGTGGTGGTGTGTGTGTGTGTGTGTGTGTGTGTGTGTTTTCTGTCAGCATGCTGCTGTACAAACAGACAGCAGACTGTGAGTTCAGAGTTACAAGCGTGGAGCTGCACTTCCTGTCTGACACACGCCAACATTCAGCTGTGTGTGTGTGTGTGTGTGTGTGTGTGTGTGTGTGTGGGTGTGTGTGTGGGTGTGGGGTGTGTGTGTGTGTGTGTGTGTGGTTAAAACACTCATCTCTACTCGATCACGTTTATTTGATTTAAGTTTTCCTCCCGTCGTCTCTCGGTCGTTCGGTCCTGATGTCCAGCTGTCAGAGCACTTCCTGTTGCCCATCAGCAGTGACAGTGTGATGAGTCGTGGCGGTCCCACCAGCTGTGGGCGGAGCCTGATAGTCTGAGTGTGTGCAGCAGCTGCAGAGTGAAGGGAAATAAACATTTTAATGAAGGAGCTGCGACCAACCCTGTGATCACTTCCTGTTTTATGTCTTTATTACCAGGTGGAACTGCGTGTGTGTGTGTGTGTGTGTGTGTGTGTGTGTGTGAAGTCCATGTTGCATGAAGATGAAGATATGATGATGATGATGCTGATGATGATGTGTGTTGCTGCAGGGGAACGATGAGGAGGCGGTGTTGGACCAGGGGAAGACCAGCTCCACCCTCTACACCAACTTTGAGAAAGAAGAACTGGAGAGTGAGTCTGCTGTTTACACACACACACACACACACACACACACACACACTGTAACACACACACACACACTGTAACAAGTGAGCCTGTGTGTGTGTTTACAGTCAAACAGAATCAAAGCCTGTATTGATGCAGGTGTGTGTGGGTCAGATGATGATATTAACAACACTGAACAGCTTCATGTGATACAATATGCAGGACGATAAAAATATAAAATGTTATGAAGAAAGTTCTTTATTTATTAATAGTTTTATAACTTTAATGATTATATGTTGTTATTGACTTACAGCCTTGTATTTCAGGTTAACAGAGTTCAGAGGGTTAAATGACAGTAGAATATATAATTGAACATGTTTACAGTAGAATACATTAAAGTCCAGATTATTGAACTAACTTCATGTCTGTTATTATCAAACCAAACTCATTTTGCCCTCAGTAGAATCAGGAATATGAACCTTTGTTCAGTGACTTCTGTTTGTCTGCTGATGTCGTTTTGTTAAAACCTTCAGCTGGTCACACTTTGGACAAAATGTCACATGATGTTGTCGTCAGACCGACGTGGTGGACGCTCCTGTTGCCTGTTTGCTGACTGTATTTCCTCCGTCAGGTCACAGGGCGGTGTACGTCGGCGTTCACGTTCCGCTGGGTCGACAGAGTCGAAGGCGGCACCATCGCCGCGGACACCGACATCACAGGAAACGGCGAGACCGCTCAGACCGGGATGACGGGCGAGAGTCACCCACATACGGTCGGTCCAGACTCAGACGGTTTGTAATCACACACATTCTCGTGGATATCACATCATTAATCTGATGAAGGGTTTGTTGTCACTGCAGACACGCCGTCTCAGAGAGTCCAGTTCATCCTCGGGACGGAGGACGGAGACGAGGAGCACATCTCCCACGATCTGTTCACCGAGCTGGACGAGATCACCTTCAGAGACGGAGACTTCCAGGAGTGGAAGGAGACGGCCAGGTGAGGACGCCGTCAGCACCGGCTTTATATTCATCCTGTTCCTGATGAAACTCCAGAGACGCTCTCATTCTGTTCTCCTCCAGTCTTTGTTTTCTTTCAGGATTTAAAAACATATCATTTTTCTCAGCTGTGTCTGATGGCGTCTTTATAATAAGTCAGCTGACTCAGACTCACACACCTCTGCTCTCGGTTTCATTCTCTGTACAGGATAAAGCTTTGTTTATTCAGGATTTATGATCTGAGCCCTGAGGATGTTGATCTTCCCTCAGGACTCTTTGTTCACAAATCCACTGGATTTATTTACACCTGTGAGGCCGGGCCGGATTTTCACAGACTTGTTTCCTTTTTATCTTTTCATGTCGGGATGTTTCAGAGTCAAACTGAGCCGAGGAGGAGAACCTTGATCCTGACTCTGAAACAAAATATATATATGTGTGTGCAGCAGTGAGTCAGGCTGAAGTGTCTGGTTTATTTAAAGGAACAGTTCAGCCAAAAAGTAAAACCCACTCAACATGCGTTGGAGCTCAGTGCTAAGCTAAAAGTCTACAGTGAAGGTTTCAGCTTCAGAAAGGCTTTTCAACATCTTTTCAAATTAATATGGGACACATGTTGAGGTAAATCTCTCTCTGTGGTCTTCAGGTGGCTGAAGTTCGAGGAGGACGTAGAGGACGGAGGTGAGCGCTGGAGTAAACCGTACGTGGCCACGCTGTCCCTCCACAGTCTGTTTGAGCTGCGGTCCTGCATCCTGAACGGCACCGTGCTGCTCGACATGCGGGCCGGCACCATCGAAGAGATCGCAGGTGAGCACGTTAACTAACGCTGAGCAGACGGTGTCGCTGCTGCTGACTGGGCTTCATGTCCTGGATGATTTATAATACTTTAACATGACTCATTGACAGGAAATACAACAAAGTCTTCAGTGTTTAACATGAACTTATATGTATTTAAAGTGTTTGTTGTGTTTGTTGTGTTCTGCTCATTCTCTTTAACTGTTGATATGATTTGACTGTTCTGAAATGAAAGTGGACCAGAGATCGAGCCTTGAGGAACTCCACACGTCATGTTGGTCTGAGCGGACGTGAATCTTCTGATTGTGACTCAAAAGTTCCTTCTCTGCAGGTTTCATGTGAACCAGTTAACAGTTTTCAGTTCCACCACAGCACTGATGAGCCCGGGTGATCCGGCGTGTGGCTGCAGACTGCTGATGTGTTCGATGGTACCGGTCCGTCCGCTCACCTCACGTCTCTCCTCACATGCAGACATGGTGATCGACAGCATGCTGGCGTCCGGTCAGCTGGAGGAGGACGGCCGGGAGAAGGTGAGGGAGGCCATGTTGAGGCGTCACCACCATCAGAGCGAGAAGAACCTGAGGAACCGGATCCCGCTGGTTCGATCCTTCGCCGACATAGGCAAGAAACACTCCGACCCCCATTTACTGGAACGCAACGGTGAGACCGCGGAGCTCTTGTCATTCTGATATTCACTCATGTGCAGATCTTCAGGAAGGTTTGGTTCTAATGTCCAGGTTCTGATTGATCACACAGATTCATCCTGGTGCAGAAAAAGAGGATACATGTCTAAATATATCTATAATCATGACCTTTGAATGATCGTGACAGGAAACTGTGCGTCTGTGTAAAACCAGACAGTTTAGTGGTCAGATGGCGACATGATGGAGAGACGGGTTCAGTGACTCAACCAGAACCTTGAGTTTGTCTCAGATTCGGTCTCAGAGGCTCTGAATGCGACTGTACAGCACTATTTAATTGAAATTATTAAAGGTTTTCATGAGCTGTGTAACTAACTGCAGGTGCTGAAACCTTCATCTACATCAAACGAAGAGATGAATATTGCCTCCTGTACCTGTACAGTCTGCTATAAAGATGCTGTTTATTCATGAGGAGGCAAGCTATATGCTAACAAAGAAGCTAAGCTAGGTACCTGTCCACGAGTTGATTCAGTTGTTGCCTTGCAATAATTATAATGATTTGAAAAACACACACTGCTATTTTAGCTGTAAACAAAGAGCTGATGTGGTTTCACATCCCAACAGTAGATGAGACGCTGTGAGATGGATCCATGTAATTCTGCGGTCATGATGTTTTTCACATTTGTCTGAAGATTTGACTGAATGTGTCTGTGATTTTGATAAGTCTGCTCTCAGATTTAAGTGTTTCCTGTTGAATCAGCGCGTCTCGTGTTGTTGTGAGTTCTGCTGCTCTGTCATTGAGAACTCTTCAGTGTGTTTGCTTTCAGAGTTCACCTGTCCTGATTGGTTGAGGTAACAGGGTGACAAGACGACGGGTCTCTGATTGGTGCATGGCATCGTGTCGGCATGGTAACGCTGTTGTCATTGTGTTTGTGTAGACTGAGGCGTGATGTGGCGCTGCTGCATGAGAGCGTCTCCTGAACAACAACTAATGTGACATGAAATGTTATTCATTGATAATATAGTTGAATATTAGCCGGCAGTGGAGGCCTGTTTGTTGTCCTCAGCAGTGGGCTGGTCCGTTTCCGACCCGTCAGCACTAACCTGAACCGACCTGCCGAGTCAGCGAGCTAATAACCAGCTAACACCGCGTGATGAGTCGGTGTTTTAATATCCGGACTCATAAATCCTGTTTGAGTCTGAATTCTGCCGATGTTACCTGAAGCTCCGACATGTTGAAACCTGCAGACAATAGATATGAAGTGTGTGTGTGTGTGTGTGTGTGTGTGTCTGTCTGTGTGTGTGTGTGTGTGTGTGTGTGTGTGTCTCTGTCTGTGTGTGTGTGTGTGTGTGTGTGTGTGTGTGTGTGTGTGTGTGTGTGTGTGTGTGTGTGTGTGTGTCTCTGTCTGTCTGTGTGTGTGTGTGTGTGTGTCTGTGTCTGTACCTTAATTACATGTCTACCTGCACATCTGGCAGCTGTTTGTAAACACACTGTCTGCTTGAATGAACCAGCAACACAACATCACCAGACTCACTCTACAAATGTAGTGATTTAAGAGTTGTTGAGTTTAAACAAACTTTATAACGTAGTGAGATTCTGTCTCTGACAGGGTCTAACTCATTGTCTCCTTCTCGTAAATTCAGCATTAAATCAAAAGCTGAAGTTGTTTGTCTCCTTGTAAAAAGTGTCAGTTTGTGACAGCATGAAGGAGAAACCACCATCACCAGACTCCCTTAACAAATCCTGTGATTTTAAGAGTTATTGAATGAGGCAAATCTGTAAACACTTTGTTAATCTTTGTTACAACAAATTCTAATTAATTGTTTCCTCCTTGTAAATTCAGCATTAAATGTAATACATGAAGCCAACTATTAACCACAAATTCACCAGACTCCCTTCACAAATCAGCTAATTTAAACTCCATTTATGAAAGAAGAAACATGTTATTGATCTAAACATGTCACATGTTACAAAGACACTAAACAGTAACAATATAGGCTACTTCTTTGTCCCCGTGGAGAAAGTCCCCAGACTCCCTTAACAAATGTGTCAGTTTAGTGAGTTGTTGAGTTGGAGACACTTTATAAACTCTGTGAAACATTTACATTTACATTTAGCAGACGCTTTTGTCCAAAGCGACTCACAGTAAGTACATTTGTCCCCAGAAAGAAGCCACAACCACACACATAACCTGAACTGAACTGATGAATTCAGAGCTGATCACTGTGATCGATCACTCAGAGCTGATGGTGATATCAGGTCTGATCAGGTATCATTTACAAACATATCAGACATTTGTTTCTTGTTGCTGATCAGCTGACATGATGGCGTATCCATGACGACGCGGCTCTAATAAATATGTGTTTTTATATGCTTGAAACGATCGATCAGATTGATCGTCTGATGTGTCGTCAGTTTGCACGCTGACTTTCACTCCGGCATGAGCATCGTTCACTCGTCCAGCTGATGTTTCCGTCCCTTCACCTTCTTCTTCTCCTCTTCCTCCTCTCAAGGGGAGGGTCTGTCCTCCTCTCATCTCTCCCCTCCTCCCTCCCCACATATCTCCTACATGTTTGGACGCCCCCTCCCCAGCCCCGCCTCCTTGCCTCAGACCACTCCCTCTCTGTTCCAACGTGGCCGCCTCCTGTCTGAGCCCGGCCCAGCCCCCTCCCTCCTCAAGGTTCCCCCATCGGGCCACGCCTCCTCCGGCGCTCCACGCCGCTGCTCTGCTCCGGGGGGTCTGTGGGGAGGAGCCAGGATCCCTCAGGTGGTGGTTTACCCCCCTGAGGAGGAACAGGAAGTGCTCAGGACGGAGGACACGCAGGAGGATCCTCACGGTCACTCAGGCAAATACGAGTCAGCACGACTCTGCATGGTGTGGCTTCATACGAAACACTAATCTGTAGTTCACAACATGAAACAGTAAACAACAACTCCCAGGAGACACTGCTCCACTGTGACGATGGTCCGGGCTCAGAAAGAGTTTGGCCCGACTCTACAGAACAACACTTGTGTTTCTGGTTCTGTGGATTCTGTCTTTGTTCATCTTTCCAACACTTGTTGGAAGAACGACTGTCCTGAAATCTTTTAATATACAAACAAGTTAACTCGTCCACAGACCGGTTCTGTTCTGTTTCTGTCCCTGCTGGATCAGTCTTCTCAGACTGAGGTGGCTACATGAGGCATCTTTATTGTGTTTATTCTGCCCGGAGTAGTTGTGTTAACATGGACTCTGATATTCCTAATCAGGTCTTTACTAACTGGATCTGATGGTTTTACGTGTCTGTGTTCAAATCTGTGTGTCTGTTTTATCAGACAACAGGCACTGCTGTCACACTGCTCGTCAGGTTTGGACCTCCTGAATGGATCCAGACCATCCAGCAGGGACTGAAGCTTTGAGTCAACAACGCAAAAGAATTAAAAATTAAATTATAAAAGCTGATCGTCATCATTACTAATGAGCGACAGTGAAGTGAGGAAACACGTGCAGCAACACATCAGTGCTAATGAACGACTGTCTGTCATCGTTAGTGGCAGCCAGCGGCTCTCAGGAGGCAGGTTTTATATTAGCTCTCCTTCAGAGGTGAAATCCAGGTGTCGAGCAGAGCTGACACATCATCATCTGACTGTTGTTACTGAGTTACAGCTGTTAATGTGCTGAAGTCCAAATAAACAGGCAGCAGTCAGAGTGTGACGGCTAATGAAGCAGAGCGACGTGCTGACAGAGAGAAGATCACACTGATGAAAGAAACTTATTCTGAAGGAACTGTTTCCTACAGAATGATGACATCATCAGCGTTCTGATTGGCTCTCTATAAATCTCACTTTCACTGCGCTGCTCTGTCAGGATCTCCTGGAAGATGGAGGCTGACTGTTCTGTCTGCTCTCGTCTAACGACAGACGACATGAGATGTGTCCGGTGCTGCTGCTCGTCGTCACTCTGAGGGAAATACACAGTGTGCAAAATGTTGGTGATCTCCTCGACTTATGAAATACATGTACTTGTTTGTTCTTTCTACTCTGATGTGAACAGAAATGATCCAGTTGTGTTTGCTGCGGCTGCACCAACAAGAATAATAAATCTTTATGCCACTTTTATATCAAGATGAGCGTGTATATGCCAGTGGATGCCTTTCTGTTTATTTTCGTCATCAGGAACTGAACAGCAGTTCATAGATGTCATCAGAAAGTTTCCTGACCATGAAAGCACGTCCTGATGTTGTTTCTGTCACAGCTGATCGGAGCTCCTTTCCTTTTACAAACATCTTTCCATCTCTGCAGGTCTGCTGGCGTCTCCTCATTCGGCTCCAGGAAACCTCGACGGCAAGAACAGCGAGAGTCGTGTCAACGGCGGCAACGGCAGCAGCCGGGAGAACAGCACCGTGGACTTCAGTAAGGTAACGAGCGCTCAGTTCTGCTGCTTTGGGTCGACGGGTTTCTAAACATCCAGGTGGACCGGGCTGAGTAACGTAGTGAGTGTGAAGGCTCATCACCTTCATCATGTGAAGTGATGATGTGAGATGTAAGTTGTGTAACGTGATCCTGAGCTCTCAGTTTAACTATCAAACACAACGCTGAATGAATGAGTCTGTTAGTGATCAGCCCCATGTGAACATGTTCTGCTTTCTCTCGTCTGACATGTTGGTCGACTGAATGTCTTTGGTTCTGGTGTTGAAAGACGTCCCGCTGGACTCTGAAACTGGTCCAGGTGTGTTTATGATGTGCTGTTTCCTCATGAAGGGAAATCTCAGAAACTCTTCGACGATATTTCTTCAAATTAGCCACAACGAGGAATCTGTTTTGTATCTCTCAGTGAACTCACACACACTAACACACACTAACACACAGTAACACACAGTAACACACACTAACACACAGTAACACACAGTAACACACAGTAACACACACTAACACACACTAACACACAGTAACACACAGTAACACACACTAACACACAGTAACACACACTAACACACACTAACACACACTAACACACAGTAACACACAGTAACACACACTAACACACAGTAACACACAGTAACACACAGTAACACACACTAACACACAGTAACATTTGGGTTTTAGTATGTTGTTGTATCCTGGTTGGATCTGCTGAACCCGGTTCAGAACCGGACCCGGAGCATCTCTGTGGTTCCTGCAGCTGCAGTCTCATCAACATGTTCAGTTATTAACTCTCAACTTAAACATGTGAATCAAAATCATCAGTACAACAACAGTCACAGCTGATATCAGATCTTATCCAATATCTAGATATTTTTCACAATATTGAATATGAACAGTTACCTTATGACATCTTCAGGCTTTTATTTTGAAAAGAAAACTCACAGCGCTTTAACAAACGGACGGTGGAAGTATCGTCTGTCTCAATATTCAGCCTGCACAGTATCGTTATGCTGAGTCCTCGTCAGAAACACTTTAATTAATATTTTACATAATTTCACAATTAGCTGAAGTTACAGAACACAAACCATCCATCAGCCAATCAGAAGCTGTGTTTGTGTGACTCGTTTGTTTCTCAGCAGGACTGCGACTGCGTTTGTTTGCTGCCGTCGGCCGGCAGGAAGCCCGCTGTAAGTCTGTCCGCCTGTCAGTCACGGCTGTCGACCAATCAGTGGCCTGTGTTGTGGTGATGCGCTGTGTCCTCGCTGTCTGTGTCGCTCAGTGAAGTCGGAGTGACGCTCGACTCTGCTGTGTTGTTTCAGTGTGTCGTGGTGAAGAGTCGACTCCTGCTGGACGTGTTGAACGTTGTGTTGATTTAGTTTGAATGTTTGTCAGTGACGCTGTAGCAGACAGATGTGGGATTGTATATCGATATACCAATATCAGAACAATATATCAGCTGTTTAACCATCTGATCCATTTAGTCGCTGTCCTTGAGCTTTGGATGGTATGACATGATGAAGATGATGATGAGGATGATTAATGTGCCCTAAGATATCAGTTTAAGACCTCCGTGGTCCATCTTCACTGCTCAGATCGTTTTACTCTCCACTCAGACATCAAAACGTTAATGTAAATGTTAAAACTTAAAAAATAAAATGTTGGAGACAAGTCCCAATCAATCTGATCAATCGCCTGAAAAAGGGCGACGGTGACGCCACCAGCACATTTATAGAGAGTGGAGAGAGTTTCAGCTCAAAGCTGCAGACGCTCGTTCTTCATCGGAAGCAAATGGAAAATGACATTGTTGCTCAGAACACAACACTTTGTGGACGAAGGCTCTGACATGTAGTCTTTTTAAAACTCTGCTTCTCAGTAGAGCTTAAACTCATGTTTCATCAAAACATTACTAACTTACTGTCTTACTCCATCTGCTGAGGAAGATCATGTGATGTGATCGAAAGCTACAGATCAGCTTCTTCATCGAAGGTCCCACATGACGCTCACCTCCAGATTCATACTTTTATTTCGAGCCTCTACTAGAAAATGTTTACAGACTTTAATGCTCAAAATCATTATTACAGCACTGTCCTTTAATGCAACTCCTCTTCAGCCCCCTCTGCTCTGATTGGTCAGCTCTCACAGGCCTGAGCAGGCACTGAGGGCGGAGACTTTATACTTGTGACATCACAATGTAACAGAAGTCTGACGGCTCGTTTAAAGTAAGTTTCTGAATACAGACGGAGTATTTCTCTGAGGATTGAGTGTGTTTGTACACACACACCTGCAGGACAGGAAGTCTCACATTCTACTATATGTGACCTTTAATATCATGTATATTTAAGTATTTAATGTGTATATATTATATGATGTATATTTAATGTACAGGATCAGCTGATAATAACACACAGATATAACGTGTTTTCTCTGACTGACTCTGAGATCAGATCAGAGGAAACTCAACCTGCTGCTGTTACCTGAGAACACGACTCACCTGAGCTGTGACAGGAGGACTAAACTGCTGCCAGCGCCCCCTACAGGCGCAGTGTTCATGGTGAGCTCATGGAGTGTGGTTGATCCTGTGTGTGTGTGTGTGTGTGTGTGTGTGTGGCAGGTGGACATGAACTTCATGAAGAAGATCCCTCCTGGTGCTGAGGCCTCCAACGTCCTCGTGGGTGAAGTCGATTTCCTGGAGCGCCCGATCATCGCCTTCGTCCGACTCGCCCCCGCCATGCTGCTGACGGGCCTCACTGAGGTGCCAGTGCCCACCAGGTGAGACACACACACACACGTACATTATTTATCTCTTTGCTCATTTCAGTGATTCTCCTGTTTAACTACTCGTCATCTGACCGGTCTGAGTGGATTTGTCTCTGACTGTCTTCATGATTTCTTGTCCGTCCAGGTTTCTCTTCCTGCTGCTCGGCCCGTTTGGAAAAGGTCCACAGTACCATGAGATTGGACGCTCCATGGCCACTCTGATGACAGACGAGGTGAGACGACAGAGGGATCAGTTAAACCGCAGCACACTCAGGGACGCTAAGTTGCTCATTAAAAAACAAAGAGAGCCGGAGCTGAAGGTTTAATGTGACGACTCCACAGAGATAACGTGTCAGAAGTCTCACTCACAAGTCAAATACAGAATTACAGAACTTACAGTGCATGTCAGCACCTCCACAGCTCGTTACAGCAGACACAGTGAAGAGAAATCCACTTTTTAATCCTGAAGTTTAAAAAACAAACTGCTCTCCTCGACTCTGAGTGTTTATTCCTGCAGAGCTCTTCGGCTCCAGCAGCTGCTGCAGGCTGACGCTAACCAAACACTTCTGTTAGTCCGATTAGCTGCACAGTCAGACAGATAATATTCTGATATTAGAAGCCTCCAAACAGGAACATCAGAGAGGTGAAGCAGCAGACAGCTCACAACTACCTGTCACTCAAAGAGGCCACGCCCCCAATTATGCATTACATTAAGCCTTGTTATAATTGAAACCATTGAGTTGTATAAGAGTTGTCATGAAGGGATCAGTTATCTACAGAACCAGCTGCTGACGTTTTTTCCTGCTGTAGAGTTGGACACTGTAACAGACTCACTGTCGGAGCCTCGAGTGGCCGTTAGAGGAACTGCAGTTTGTGTAAATGAACCTGCAGTGATTTTACACGTCAGAGTTCCATCAGTGCTCTTTAGATTAACATGAACACATGAAGTAGTAAAAGTAGACTGAAAGCAGACAGTAACAGGCAGTGAGACATCAGCAGCGTCCAGTCCGCCTTCTGTTTTTACATTATAATCATTATTTTGGTCACATTTAATACTTTCTATTCAGCATCTCTGCGTACATGCCCGTGCTGCTGTGCAGGTTTCCAGCTGAGCTGCAGTTTCTTCTCTCTCCGGTAGATTTTCCACGACGTTGCCTACAAGGCGAAGGACAGGAACGACCTGCTGTCAGGGATCGATGAGTTCCTGGATCAGGTCACGGTGCTTCCTCCGGGCGAGTGGGACCCCAGCATCCGCATCGAGCCCCCGAAGAGCGTCCCGTCTCAGGTGAGCAGCACCTCCTCCTGTCAGACAGCGAGGATCTCTGATGTTAGTCCTGTCTGATCTGAGTTCAGCTCCGTGTCTGCGTCCTCTGTCTGTCTGCAGGAGAAGAGAAAAATGCCATCTGTGCCGAATGGCTCCGCCCACGGCTCTGACACCATCAAGGAGGCGGAGCATCAGGCGGGACCGGAGCTGCAGAGGACGGGGAGGTCAGTCTGCAAACTGTTTTACTTTACAGGACTGTGAGAGGACTGAAGACTGGAACTGTTTGTAGAGCGACAGACTCTCCTGAACCTACTTCAGATGTTCCTCGTCTGTTTTAACATCAAGTGTCAGACGTCATCAGATCCAGGAGAGCCTGAAGGTTCAGTCCAGCTCAATAAAGTCCCAGTTTTACATTTTCAACGTCTAAGAATCGATGAATTTTAAAAAACGGCAGTCAAAATGTGTTTTGTTTTACTGTGGATGCAGACAGAACCTGGACGTTTCAGCCTCTTTATGATTTCCTGTCGACATCTGAACTTTCCTAACAAGTTACAGACATTTATGATGATACTGTCTACAGTCATCCACAGACCGTGTAGATGTTCCCAGGAAAGTTCAGAGAGCAAAAAGAAAGTTTATCAGTTTTTAAGCAAAATTGTATTTTTCCAGAGACACTAATCATCAGTGCTGCAGAACATGATGATGTCATCACGTTCACCGCAGAGGCTCTGAACAGCTGAGAAACATCATGAGTTTTAAATCATTGGCAGAAGATTAACAGTTCAGAAGTTACTAAACGTTTTAGAGGAGAGTTATTCTGAGCCTCCAGCAGCTGTAAGCGTTCATTAAAATGTCATTTATCAATAAAAACAGCTTCTCTGATCATTATTAACTCGCTTACTGACGCCGACTTCAACCCGTGTGGAGATATTCAGTTTACTGTCACAGAGGACAGAAACCAGGAAGTGATTAAGAAGCTGGAATCAGAGAATTATGACTCAAACTGATAAATTGATTATTAGAATATTTGGGGATTAATTACTAGTTGACATATAAACAACACATGAAGTGTGACTCAGTCTGAAGTGTCTCTGATGTCAGAGCGACAGTCATCCTGTAATCAGCCAATAGAAGCCTCAGGATCTGTCGTCAGGTTTTTATTGAATTATCAGACATTTCCTGAATGTGTTTCCTGTCTGGGTGAGACGTTGAAGGTTTCTGTGTGAGTTGTTCTGAATGAAAACAGAGAGTGGGTCCTCTGTCCGTCAGGATCTTTGGCGGTTTGGTGAACGACGTTCGGAGGAAAGTTCCCTTCGTGTGGAGCGACATCAGAGACGCCGTCAGCCTGCAGTGTCTGGCGTCCGTCCTCTTCCTGTACTGCGCCTGCATGTCGCCCGTCATCACGTTCGGAGGTCTGCTGGGTGAAGCCACCAAAGGAAACATAGTGAGCAGCCGGCTGACCCGATCATCCTCCTCCTGACGGCGCCGCCTGAACTAACCCGTCTCCTCTCTCTCTGGTAGAGTGCCATCGAGTCTCTGTTTGGGGCGTCTCTGACGGGCGTGGCCTACTCTCTGTTTGCTGGTCAGCCTCTCACCATCCTGGGCAGCACCGGTCCGGTTCTGGTCTTTGAGAAGATCCTCTTCAAGTTCTGCAGGTGAGGCTGGTTGTTTGACTCATTACCCATAAACCCCTGGTAGTGGAGCCGCCGGTGCTCTGTGGCGCTCTGTCCTGGTCAGCTGTGATCTGGAGTTACCTGAGATGTTCTGGTCCAGATGTTTGCTCGCCTGTGGTTGTTTACATTTGTGTGCTTCAGCATCTCGTCCGTCCGGTCGTCGACCTGCACCGGCTGCCACGGGTCGGCTTTATTCAGCTTCTGCTTTACTAGTACTTTACTGCTGATACTGAACCCACATGAAGCTGGCGTTAGCAACATGCTACCGCTAGCAGCCTGGCTACAGTCCAAAACCAGAACCAGCCACAAGAACCTCAGTGTGTCTAGAACCTGATCTGAATGCTGGGAACAGTCAGTAAATCAGCAGGTTGTATTAATCAGTCGCAGGTTCTGTAGAAGGATCGGTGGTTCTGATGCGTCTCAGGTGTCGGTTCTGAGAGGAGACACAGATCAACAGGGGAACGGACTCTGTCAGAACACCGGAGCGTCTCCATCAGTGAACCTCTGTCTGTTCTCTTGTGTTGCCTCAGTTTCTATCTTCTCCTCTTCACCTCCTTCTTCTCCTCCGTCAGTCTCCAGTTGTTCATGTTGCTCCACTGTTACCCGGAGAAGGTGAGCAGGCAGAACCAGGACCGGGCAGAACCATGACCGGGCAGAACCAGGACCGGGCAGAATCAGACAGGAAAGGTCCACTGGTGTCTGACTCTCGTGTTTCATACATGGATGTTGTTGTTTTTTTGGATTTTGCGTCTGTAACTCTTCTCCTGTCAGACTGATGGACAGAAAACATTCAAAGTCCACATTTAGTTGTTTATTCTAGTTCAGATCTCTTTATTTCGTTTTTTATTATATGTATAATTTGCATATTTAATCATAAAACATCTGATGTGGTATAATCAGCTGAGGAAGTTTCTGTTGATCTGTTAGTTTGATGTCTGAGCTCGTCTGCTGCCTCGACTGTCTGACACAGTTTGAATGCAGGACTTTAACTTCTTGGTACTTTTATTTGAGTACAGAACCAGAATACTTCCTCTACAGTCAGTCGGTGTGGTTCATGGACTCACTGCTGCTGTGTTGAGCTGTGACGCCCCCTGCAGGAGACTGCCGGGAGTTAACATGGTGATTAATGTCCTCCATAATGAGATTGTGTGTTTAATGTTGTTAATCCGAGCTGAAGGCGACACGCAGGCTGTTACTCCTCCTGGAGCTCTGAGATTATCCAGATTTCTGGGTTTTGGGATCAGAACTGTAATTGGCTTCAGTCAGATTGTGTTTGTTTCAGATGCACTTTTCTATTGTTTGACTCTTTTTGTCTGCGGATTAAAAATGTTTTTAGAATAACTAAATGTTGTGTAACACTTATATAAAATCCTTGATTTTCCAACCTGCTCCATTTCCCACCAGATTATATCACACTGTTATACTCTATACGCTCTTTGAACCAAAAACATTTGCATGAGACAACGTCAGAGAAACGTCAGCGCCTGCAGTTACATTTATGTAATATATCACATGATGTGAGGCGGCATCAGACCCATCAGAACCAAACAGTCAAAGATGATTTCATCAGTTTTTATTCAGAGCCGACACAATGAATCTGTCTGCAGGTCATTTGGAGTAAAACAAATCTAAGACTACTGCAGAACTTTCCCTCCTGACAGCGGACCCACAGGTCTGTCTGCTCAGTACGATGATGAATGCAGTTTAATTAGTTTTATTCAACAGTAACGTGGAGGTGAATATCAGAGTCGGTCCACGTGTTGGTCCTCACATGGGGAACAGCAGGAAGCCGCTGAAGGTGCTGTGGTGGTTGCTGTTGTCCCAGATCTGCGTGTTGTGCCACAGCTGCAGGGCGAGTCTGTCGCCCGCCTCCAGCAGCAGGGCGGCGCCGTTGGACGCCGTGTCGCTGCCCTCCCCGGACGGCTGCTCGTGGGCGATCAGCTGGATCTCTGCGTTGTTTTTGTAGAGAACGGCGCTCAGGGGGAAGTTGGTGGGACCGTTGGCTGTGAAGCGGATGTAGTAGACTCCACGGACAGGTGCTGTGAACACACCTGGAGGAGGACGGGTCAGTAAACATACGGCAGGCGAGAGAGGACAAAATAAGTAACACACAACGAAAAAGGCATCTGGGTGATATTTAAACTGCACTGATGACTAAAATATAATCAGAAATTACAGTGAAGCAAGATCCAGAACACAGCTGCTGCATGCTGTTGTTTTAATAAGAGCAAGCAAGTAGAGAGTATACCTCTGCCAAGGCCCAGCTCAAGCCTGTCATCATTAAATGTCCCACAGTTTCATTCTGAAGCTCTTCATGTGTTAAAACAGTTAGCGGTTGTAAACGAGTGTCTGAATGAGACTACAGAGGTTGTCGGGGACATTAAACGTCCTCATTAGCTTCTTACTGCTACACAGTTAATTTAGTTTCACACATCACAGAATGGAGTTCATCTGTGGAGATTATCTGGATCAACAGAACCTGGACGGATCAGAACCTTGTGTTTGACACACAGATCCAGTTCAATAAACCCACAGAGGAACCAGAGAGATGCTAACTGCAGTTAGCTGCAGACACACGTCACCCTGCAGCTCTCTGTGGTAAAACAAATGATTTAGTGACGTCCTGATGACGTCATATTAAATGGCTGAGGAGTTGTGATGATGTGTCCGCTCAGTGTGAATCTGATATCTACATGTGAGCTACACGACCAGCTGTTACAGCTGCAGGGACATGTTGTGTCTCTGACCTGTCTCAGAGCTGTACGCCTGTCCGATGTTGGTCAGGACGTCTTTGTAGATGAGATTTTTGCTTCCTGACGTCGTCTTCTGGAGCCCGTTACCTCCCAGAGAAGCTGAGAAGGCCACCTTCGGTACCTCTGAAGGAAAAAACAACCAGAACAATTCAGCACAGTGATCAACCAGGACTGGATTCTGTGTCCGGGTGTTTTTACATGAGTGGATTAAACAGATTAACAAAGTCTTGAATGTCATTTTGACACTTTACATTCACCTTCATCTCCCTTAGAGAGATGTGACAAATCAAACTGTGTGCATGGAGAGAAAACAGGATTGAAGTCCGACTGTTACTAACTAAATATCAGAAATACACAGAGGAAAGCACAAGTTGTATTTCTGGTATTATGATAAGAAGTAATATCCACAAGAAGGCGCTGCTGCCCCACAGGTAACAGCACCAGGCCCGGGAGCTCACTGTGGGCCTGAGTGCAGCCCGCTAATGACTGATTAACGCTCAGATGTCATCAGTGAAACTCGTCCGTCACTGTTGAAGCTGCGACTGGACTGACCTCTCATCACCTTCAGCTCCTGCTCCGTGCTCTCCAGTCTCTGTTTGACACCTACAGACATAAAGAAACACAAAACCACCATCAGCTGATGGAGAAGCATGTGATCTTCATTTAATCCTTTATGTCTTAGATTGATTGTTATCTGTATCAGTGATGAGGGTGTTGTGATGCTCGCACTGCTTTGCGTTCACATGGAGTCTTACTCTGAGTTTCATTCTGCAGCTGCTTCAGGGACTCCTGCAGCGTCTTCAGCTGGACGTCTTCACTGTCCTCTGCTGGAGGCTCGTCCACCCTGTAACACAGAGACACAGTCCATCTTCAGGACTCACTGAGGACTTCACATGTGATAGATGCTGCTGAGGAACCTTCTGTTGTTTGATCTGACCCAGAACTGCAGTCAGGTGTCATCAGCACCATGTTCTAGTGTTCCTCTGTGACTTTGTCATGAAAAGTGTCACACAGACGTTAGCAGTAGTCAGAGTAGTAACAGAGGTCGCGGTGTGATCAGTGACAGAGGTCGCGATGTGATCAGTGACAGAGGTCGCGATGTGATCAGTGACAGAGGTCGCGGTGTGATCAGTGACAGAGGTCGCGGTGTGATCAGTGACAGAGGTCGCGGTGTGATCAGTGACAGAGGTCGCGGTGTGATCAGTGACAGAGGTCGCGGTGTGATCAGTGACAGAGGTCGCGGTGTGATCAGTGACAGAGGTCGCGGTGTGATCAGTAACAGAGGTCGTGGTGTGATCAGTAACAGAGGTCGTGGTGTGATCAGTAACAGAGGTCGTGATGTGATCAGTAACAGAGGTCGTGGTGTGATCAGTAACAGAGGTCGTGGTGTGATCAGTAACAGAGGTCGTGGTGTGATCAGTAACAGAGGTCGTGGTGTGATCAGTAACAGAGGTCGTGGTGTGATCAGTGACAGAGGTCGTGGTGTGATCAGTGACAGAGGTCGCGGTGTGATCAGTGACAGAGGTCGCGGTGTGATCAGTGACAGAGGTCGTGGTGTGATCAGTAACAGAGGTCGTGGTGTGATCAGTAACAGAGGTCGCGGTGTGATCAGTGACAGAGGTCGCGATGTGATCAGTGACAGAGGTCGTGGTGTGATCAGTAACAGAGGTCGCGGTGTGATCAGTGACAGAGGTCGCGATGTGATCAGTGACA
Organism: Sparus aurata; assembly: GCF_900880675.1. Taxonomy (NCBI): domain Eukaryota; kingdom Metazoa; phylum Chordata; class Actinopteri; order Spariformes; family Sparidae; genus Sparus; species Sparus aurata. The sequence goes on along the minus strand of NC_044203.1, from coordinate 37,698,631 downwards.
GAGGTCGCGATGTGATCAGTGACAGTGGTCGTGGTGTGATCAGTGACAGAGGTCGTGGTGTGATCAGTAACAGAGGTCGTGATGTGATCAGTGACAGAGGTCGTGGTGTGATCAGTAACAGTGGTCGTGATGTGATCAGAGGTATCAGCAGTGGCTCACATGGAGAGGAGCAGGAAGCCGCTGAAGGTGCTGTGGTGGTTGCTGTTGTCCCAGATCTGCGTGTTGTGCCACAGCACCATCTTCAGCTGGTCGCCTGCCTCCAGCAGCAGGGCGGCGCCGTTGGACGCCGTGTCGCTGCCCTCCCCGGACGGCTGCTCGTGGGCGATCAGCTGGATCTCTGCATTGTTTTTGTAGAGAACGGCGCTCAGGGGGAAGTTGGTGGGACCGTTGGCTGTGAAGCGGATGTAGTAGACTCCACGGATCGGTGCTGTGAACACACCTGGAGGAGGAGGAGGAGGAGTGATGAGGAGCTGAGGGTGAAACATGAGACATCATGGAGTCGGCTCCCTCAGACAGGTCCAGCAGACGGTACCAATACTTGACAGGTGTCAGGGCCTGTTTCACCCACAGGTGTTCCTTCACATGTGTGTGGTGTTGTTATTAAAGAGGCCGTCTCGTCTTCTCCTCCTGCTGTTCACCTCCAGCAACACAGACACATCTCTGGAGATTGATTCAGTTTTACACTAATTAAAGTCGAGACACTTTATTTCATTCACTGATCAGTTTTAAGATTTTGGATTATTGTGGATTAACGTGTCCTTCTGTCGGAGTAGTGGACAGAAAATGTCCAAAATGTTTATTTCAGTCCAGATTTATGTTCTGTTCTGCTAATGTGTCCATATTTACTTGTAAAAAAATAAATGTCTTAATGTGAGCAACAACCTGAGAAGCATCCCAGTGACATTATATATTCACCTGTAGCGTTTCCCCTTTAATGGACACCTGATTACGGGTCTTACCTGTCTCAGCGTTGTAAGCTCCGCCCACGTTGGTCAGGACGTCCCTGTAGACGAGGTCTTTGTTGCCGGCGGTCGTCTTCACCGGGCCGTTGGAACCCAGCGAGGCCGCAAACGCAACCTTAGGTGTTTCTGTCCGAAAGAAAAGAAAAAGTCAAATCCTGTGAAAACTTAACTGAGAGGAGCAGCTGCAGAATTAATATTTAAAATATTAATGAGATAACAAAGAAAAGAAATGAGCCAATGAGGAGCTTTCTCTGCTCATTAACATTTGTCCACCTAAACTACAGACTGCTCCTTTAAAGTATCTGAGGCTGTGTCACATTAACAGATTAATTAAAGTTTCCACTTTTTAAATATTCATTAATCAACATGTTTGACATTAAACACGCTTATAATCAGCATACGAACATTTAATAACTGATTTATGACACAATGAGGACATTTTTAACAGTTTGAGCTCCAACATGCATCAGCAGTTACATTATATTATAGATATATGAAGGTTACGTTCGTTATCTACCTTTCACTCTCTTCAGTTCCCTCTCAGCTGCATCCAGACGCTCCGTCATCGCTGAAAACAGTGAAAGAGAAGAAGAAGTGAAAACATGCAGAACAGTTACAGAGACTCGCAGTCGTGCAGCTTCACGTCTCTCCTGTTTGTCCTCAGAACAGAAGCTGAACAGCTGCGTCCTCCTCAGTCTGACGGAAGTTTTTCTACTGAATGTTTTTCAGCTTTCTCAGAAATAAAACAGATGATTTTCTGAAGTTGCAGAATAATGAGCGTCAGTAACTCTTCTGTGTGAAAGAAGTGGCAGCCCACAGACGAGCATCTGATGTTTCTGCTGTGAACTGCTCCTTTAACACCTTCAGGCTTCATCTGTCTGCCTGAAGGAAACCCGGTTCTGTCTCTTCTGATCGTCTGAAGACCATCAGCAGCCTCGTCCGTCTGAGCTGCAGGTGAAGTGTCCTCACCTGTCAGAAACACTCGTCCAGGTGCGTCTCTTACCTCGTCTCTCGGCCTTCAGCTCCTCCAGACCGGCCTGCACCCGCTTCAGCTCGGCCTGACTGTCGACGGGCTGAGCCGAACCGAACCGGGCCAGGCAGGCCAGGGCCAGCAGCAGCAGGACGGGGAGACAGCAAGACATGTTGAGGGACAGAAGAGGACGGAGGGGCTCCTGGTTTATATAGGCAGCCTGTATGGTCGATGGCCTCGGGTCAGTGTTGACTCTGTAGGTCAGTGTTGACTCTGTGCATCAGACTGATAACACTGATCACAGATCTGCAGCCTGAAGCAGCTCTCCTGACGTTATCGCTCATTAAAATGAAGTAAAAGTTGAAATCTGACCTCAGAACAGTCTGTTTGTTCTCTCCTGAGAGAGTTTCTGCTCCAACAGAGGACGGCAGATAAACGACGAGCAGCTGAGCTGTGACTGAATGTATTGACTGGATTTATAATCTTGTTGACTGGTTCTCTGATCACATCATCCTGACTGTTACTGCACCAGTTTTATAGAGTACGACTGTTCGTCTGAGTTCAAACAATGATTAAACACGTGAGAACTTCACTTCATGTCTTTTGTGTTTGTGTTAGTGGTTGAAGTGGACATGAGGTGAAACGAGACGAGCTCCCGTCTGGTTTCTGTTTTATAGAATATAACTTTACGTCCTCAAACATTTTCAGTGTCTGAAGAACGTTCATGTCACAGCGAGTTGATTTAGTGAAAACAGAGAGATTGAATCAGCAGTGGAGGTTATTAACAGTGAAGACAACATCTCCCATGATCCCACGCTGCTTGTGTCCTTTCTTTGTTTCCATGTCGACATACTGACATGACTTCCTGTGCATTGAAAACATTTAAAATCCTGTCTGTCCTCAGTGACTACGGTCTGTCCTACCTGTCCCTGCGGACCAGTATCGGGCTCTGGACCGCCTTCCTCTGCCTCGTGCTGGTCGCCACGGACGCCAGCTCTCTCGTCTGCTACATCACGCGCTTCACCGAAGAGGCCTTCGCCGCCCTCATCTGTATCATCTTCATCTACGAGGCTCTGGAGAAGCTGGTGCACCTCGGGGAGCTTTACCCCATCAACATGCACAACCAGCTGGACAACCTCACCTTCTACACGTAAGGCCCGACCCGGCAGCACCGTGTGCTCCCCACACTCACTGCTGCAGGCTTGTTTTCTATCAGATTCTCTGAAGGACGGGGGCTCGTTTAAGAAAGCTGGTTCTGATTGTGTTGCTGCTCTGCTGCAGGTGTCAGTGTTCTCCACCCACCAACACCTCTGCTGAGGTCCAACAGATGTGGAGCGAGCAGAACCTGACGTCAGAAAGCATCCAGTGGGACCAGCTGAGTGTGACGGTCCGATATGAGAACACACACGCGCGCGCACACACACACACACACACACACACACACACACACACACACACACACACACACACACACAGATGAACATTCAGTGTACTTAACGAGAGATGTTGGAGGTTTTCCAGTTCACTTCAACACAGTCAGATCACAGCGGCCTCTGGTGGCCGTCAGAGGAGCTGCAGCTCATCTGTCTGTCTGTCTGTCTGTCTGTCTGCCTGTCTGTCTGTCTCCAGGACTGTAAGGATCTACGCGGTGAGTTCGTCGGCTCGGCCTGCGACCACAAAGGCCCCTTCGTCCCTGACGTCCTCTTCTGGTCCGTCATCCTCTTCTTCACCACCTTCTTCCTCTCCTCCTTCCTCAAACAGTTCAAAACCAAGAGATACTTCCCCACCAGGGTGTGTATCCGTCACACAGTTATTCATTTTTAATTAAATGATTTCCTGAGATGAAGTTGTTATTATGTTGGTTTAAGAGATTAGTTTGGGGGGAAACTACTGATGTAAAACTCACATGTGACATGTTCAATAAACAAGACATAGAATAAGCGATTAAGTATGTTTAACATCCGTCTCAGATGTTTTCTGTATCAGCTCCCAACAATTCAGTGATGTAAAACTGTTTTTGATATAATATTTGAACGTTGAATCATTCGACTCCAGTAAATCCCGCCTGACGTGTGTCTTGTTGTTGATGAAGACGAGCAGGATTAGGATCAGAATATTCTGCAGTGATTATGATGTTCTGGACGCTGACAGTCGGGTCTGGTTGGTACAGTGTTGATGGATGTTGATCAGACGGTTTCGTGTCTGCAGGTTCGGTCGACCATCAGTGACTTCGCCATCTTCCTGACCATCATGATCATGGTGCTGGTGGATTATCTGGTGGGAGTTCCGACACCCAAACTCAACGTCCCCGACCGCTTCGAGGTAACACCGACACCGGCTCTGTTCTGATCTGTGGACGTGTTCTGGTGTCAACACCACACTGGACTTTCTGACCTCGATACCATACCTGGAAAAATATCTGTCAGGTTTTTATAAAAACAAAAAAGGAGACTTTAACGTGACAGAGAGTTATAGTTATAGTTCAGTTAATTGATAATGACATGAAGTGTTTGTTAAGCTAACTGAGAGGCTGCTGACGTCGACTGGACTTTCTACTTTCTAACTGAACTTTTATAAAATCGTTCTTCGGTTTTTCACTGATTATTTTATTAATTTTTGAAGTTTGAATTCACTGTTTTCTTTATGGAGTTCGTCACTGCTGAGATGTGAATTTCCCCTCGAAGTTAAATAAATAAATAAAATAAAGTATTAAAGGACAAACTGAAGTTATGCAGGACCGGTTCTTGAACACATTCGGGGTCAGATGTGGGTGTGTTGGCGCTGTGGGTCGTGAGGTAACAGGTCGCAGGGCGTCGCTTTATCAGCTGCTGTGTTTGTGTTGGAGGGGAGCGTGATGTAATTCTGTGCTGACGCTGTTAAAACCACCAGCAGAGACCTCGAACATTAGTCGGATCAATGACAGAAACAATGCAGAGATCTTTAAGAGACGATCAGAGAGACGTGAGTCGACCTGGATGTAACTCTGTGTATGTTGTGTTCAGCCATCTCATTAGTTATTGTTCATTTTGATTGTAAATGAAACCTGAAGCTGTTACTGTTGATGAGGTGATTTCACTTTGAGTTTAAATCAGTGACATAAAGATTAAAAACATCTGAACAGTTTGAATCAGATAGAATAAACCCTGAGCGCCCCCGTGAGGCTGCGAGGGTCATTACAGCAGAATGAAACCTTCAACAGAACGAAGGTTGTGATAAACGTCTGTAAGTCATTTACATCCAGTCGCTCTGCGTCTCTGGACATTTGACCCGGTGCTGGAGGAGTTCTGCTCACAGGAGGAGTCCAGTCACATGGTTTTAGAGAACTGTGGTTCATTAATTGTTCTCATTTTAGAATCAGATTATTAAAAATAGAAAGAAAGAACGAGAAGGTCACGACAACAAAGACAGATTTCAAACCGTCGTGGCTGTTTCAGGTCTTTACAGGAGACTTTTTCCAATAAGCTCACATTTTGAGAAACGTTTGTTTTAGTGTTACAGCTCATTTGTTCTGTTCGGTCCAGTTAGTGGAGAGTCTTAACACAGTGTCTTAATTAGTAACCTAAGTTCCTCTCTGGGGTTAATAAAGTTATCCATCTATTGTCTTATTAACACCGCACCAGCAGAACTACGTCCTCTGGTTGAGATGTTCTGAATGTTGATATTTTATGTCTCAGCTCTTTAATTGTTCTGTTAGTTTCATGTCTGCGTCTCTGAGCTGCTGCTGGTCTTCAGCAGGGACTCTGTTAGAAAAGAGGTTTTTAGTCTCAGTGAAAAACAAATCCCGGCTGAAGAAACTCAGAGACGTGTTACAGAAACATGTAGCAGCTGTGAGCTTCACTGTGAGGATCAGTACGTCTGAACACACTCAACACATTTATACTGTTGATGTTTGTCCGTCCAGCCCACGTCCAACACTCGGGGCTGGCTGATCTCGCCGCTCGGTACGAACCCCTGGTGGACGCTGCTGGCCGCCGCCGTCCCCGCGCTGCTCTGCACCATCCTCATCTTCATGGACCAGCAGATCACCGCCGTCATCGTCAACAGGAAGGAGAACAAACTGAAGGTCAGGACGACTGACGGGACTGTAGGTGAGCGCAGACGGGCGGCTCAGTGATAAACCCTCCCTCTGTGCGTGTGTGTGTGTGTGTGTGTGTGTGTCGGTTACAGAAAGGCTGTGGCTACCACCTGGACCTGCTGGTGGTGGCGGTGATGCTGGGCGTGTGCTCCATCATGGGCCTGCCGTGGTTCGTCGCAGCCACCGTGCTCTCCATCTCCCACGTCAACAGTCTGAAGGTGGAGTCGGAGTGCGCGGCGCCGGGCGAGCAGCCCAAGTTCCTGGGCATCAGAGAGCAGAGAGTCACCGGCTTCATGATCTTCGTCCTGATGGGCTGCTCCGTCTTCATGACCTCCGCCCTCAAGGTGACGTCACGCCTCACCTTTTCATAACTTCTCTGTTTAGTAAGAAGGAATGACAGAAGTTATGAACTCAGACTTTAATCCTGAAGTGTCCAAAACATTTCAGCATGTGTTCTTCAACCTGTGCTCAGACTTCAGACGATGCTCTGATTGTTTCAGTGGTTTTACTTTAAATGACACAATGATGGTTCAGACCTGATGTTAACATCTGTCCTGACTGAAGAAGAAGAAACCAGGAGGTTTGGGCTCTCTGAACCTGCAGATGTCAGAACCAGTTACACAACATCACCAGACTCCATTAACAAATGTAGTGATTTTAAGAGTTGTTGAGTTAAAACAAACTTTCTAACGTAGTGAAACTGCGTCTCTGACAGATTGTAACTCATTGTGTCGTTGATGTAAATTCTGCATTAAATGTGATACATAAAGCCAACTATTAACACAATTTCACCAGACTCCATTAAGAAATCAGCTAATTTTAGGCGTTGTTGAGTAGCGTAAAACTTTATGAATATTACGAAACTGTGTGTGTGACAGATTGTAAGTCATTGTGTCCTTGTTGTAAATTCAGCATTAAATCTTTCAGCTGAAGTTGTTTGTCTCCTTGTAAAAAGTGTCAGTTTGTGGCAGCATGTCTGTACCAGCCTGTCTGCTTCTGTGTCTAAAGTGCTAAAGTCTTACCTGCCAACATTGATCAGCTGTTTGAACACACTGTTTACACTGATTTCACCATTTACACTCCATTTATGAAAGAAGAAACATGTTATTGATCTAAACATGTCACATGTTACAAAGACACTAAACAGGAACAATATAGGCTCCTTCTTTATCTCCGTGTCTGAAGGTTTGATATCAGTAGAATTGTTGGTATTTATCAGATTAGTTGAGATCAGATCTGATGGAGCACAGTTATATATTAAACACTGAATATCAGTAAACTATTCTTAGTTCAGTTTTGTGGCAACAAAGATGAACTCATTAGTGTGATGATGCTGCAATCGGTTTTTTATCTTCTCCATCTGATGTTGTTAAAGATTTCTGTGTGTGAAGATGTTTCCTTCTAACTTGAAGTTTCTCCGTCTGTCCGTCAGTTCATCCCGATGCCGGTCCTGTACGGAGTCTTCCTCTACATGGGAGTGTCGTCGCTCAAAGGCATTCAGGTGTGTCTCAGTGTCGTCTGTGTTTACAGGGACAAAATGTGATTGAAATCATTCTGTTTTCATGGAGGCTGAACGAGTGATGTGATGAAGGTTTGTGTTCAGACGTTAATCTCGGTGGAACCTTCTGACATCCAGGCAGTTTTCAGTTGATTCAGTCGTCTACTGGCGTCTCAAACGTCTCCAGCGGTTTTTGATTTGGTCGTTCATCTTTTCAAACCTTCGCTTGAACAACTTGTCGAGGCGTTCAACAATCTTTAACTCCGATTATTAGGATTCATGTAGACGTAGCTTCTGTCTCTGACGTCTCATCCGTCTGTGCGTCCTGCAGCTGTTCGACAGGATCACACTGTTCGGCATGCCGGCCAAACACCAGCCGGACCTGATCTACCTGCGCTACGTCCCTCTGTGGAAGGTCCACGTCTTCACGGTGGTGCAGCTGTCCTGTCTCATCGTCCTCTGGACCATCAAGGCCTCAGTGGCCGCTGTCGTCTTCCCCATGATGGTGAGACGGACGGAGACGACTGAGAGCACGTTTCATCTGAATTAATACTTGAAGGTGGTAACTGGTCTCTCTTGTTGGCGTCCTCTGCAGGTTCTGGCTCTGGTGTTCATCCGAAAGCTTCTGGACTTCTGCTTCACCAAGAGAGAGCTGAGCTGGCTGGACGACCTGATCCCAGAGAGCAAGAAGAAGAAGGACGACGACAAGAAGAAGAAGGAGAAGGAGGTGAGTCGTCACGCTGAGCTCTGACAGACTGCAGCGTCCTCGCCGACCGCTGACGTGTGTTTGTTTCAGGACGCTCAGCGGGTGATGGAGGAGGTGGAGGACGACCCGCCGTACGACATCAACTTCCCCGTCAAGGGCCTGAAACGACGGTGAGTCCATGACGTCACAACACCACCACCTGTTAGCAGACGCTGCAGCAGAGAGTAACGAGAGTGTGTGTGTGTGTGTGTGTGTGTGTGTGTTACAGCTGTGACCCTTCAGAGGTGAACATCTCAGATGAAATGGCCAAAAGCGGCATTTGGAAGTCCGTCTCCATGAACTCTGACAGCAGCAAAGCTCTGAGACGCAGCAACAGGTAAAACCCACCTGTGACATCACCAGCTGAGCCTGTTTGTGATTGGTTCAGTCTCTCTGGACTGAAGTGTACTGATGTGTAACACACGTGACTGTAAACTCACAAACGCAGGTTGCACAGGTTCACAGTTAGGGGACGATAATGACCTCGACAATCCAACACATGAACATGGTGTCACATTGAACAGGTAGTTAGTGAGGAGTCGGATCAGAGCATTCAAACAGATCAGAGATCCAATCAGACTATCAACTAATGACTCTTCTCCTCATCCATCAATCAGTGGGTCTGACGTGATGTCATCAGACTGTCCAGCACCCAAAGACGAGCAGAAACTCAGCCGTCTGTCAGAGCGTCCAGAATTTTAGATTAAATCATTCAAACTGGACTCATCAGATGACATCACTGCGCCGGCTGTTTCTCAGTGGTATTAAAGTCAGAGTGATCGATCAGCTGTCTTCCTGTCTCCGTGTCTTCCAGTCAGGAGAAGCTGCCGAGCGTCCAGATCAGCGTGGAGAACGAGGACGGCCGGAGAGTCGTGGACGCGGAGACCTCGCTATGATCCACCGCCGCCCTCCAGTACCAGGCGGCGCTGTCGGAGGACGAGGAGGGCGGGGCGGCTGTGACTGATTGGATGCTGAAGCCCTGGAGGTGAAAGGTCGCGGGAGGGCCAATCAGGCTTCACCTCGCCATGCTGCGTTTTCTCAGACGACGTTTAATTTCTCATCGTTTTATGGTGAAACACGGAGGCTCCACCGCTCGGAGCAAACATGGCCGCCGCTGGTGGGAACGCTTCCCTCAGGTGCCTTCGGTTGGTTTTACTGGGGCGGTCTGCTGCTGCGCTGTGATTGGCTCCTGAAGCATCGGACTCGGAGGACATCTGATTTTACAGACTGATAAATCTGAAGTTTAATTTTATTGTCTTAATTTTCAGTTTCTGCTTTCATGAAGCAGAAGCTCTTCACCTCCGACAGGCTGTCTTTAATCCAACGTGCTGGTTCAGGCTGATCATGTGACCGTGTGTGTGTGTGTGTGTGTGTGTGTGTGTGTGTGTGTGTGTGTGTGTGTGTGTGTGTGACTGTGTGTATGTGTGTGTGTGTATGTGTGTGTGTGTGTCCGTCTGTGTGTCACAGTTGTGCCTCACCTCGTTGCCTGCGGTGACGACTGATGATGTCGTCGTATTTTCTGCTTCAGGTCTCGATGAGTTCAGTTTGCTGACTCGACACTTTGATCAATAAATCAGATTGTGGGTTGTGAAACATTCTGTGAGGACGCGTTCGCTCAGGAGACGTTTTTTACTCTGTGTAATTTAATTAGGAATAAAGACGTGATGTCTTCAACACGGCTGCACGCCTCCTGACTCATCTGTCCCCTCGTGTGCTTGTTTACCTGCGTCGTGTGGACGAAGTTTCACTGTTCATATAAACAAAAACACGGGAGGAACTTTCTGATAAGAGAAGATTATTAGTTAATGCTGTAATAATAAGTATTAACAGTTTATGCTAACTAAGATATTCATTCATACATTTTACAAAGATGCTGAACAATACATGTTTTCATGTTAATTGAGGCCCAAACTAAGAAGAATATATTGTTGATAAAAAGTTCACATTTGAGACATTTCTGTTTGTATGAATGTTTATTTAATATTAATATTTATTAACTGGTTCATCCTCCATCTCAGGACTTAACACATTTATTTTTACAAAATCAAAACATTGTTAATCTTCACATTTATTTGAGAAATCTACTCAAAGCCAAAACTAAAAAAGACTGTTGTTCATCAGATTCATCGACTGTGTAACAAACAGAATCACTTCACAGCTACAGGAAATACAAAAGCACAAAATCATAAGTTCTTATTGTGTATAAATATAACAAACAACAGTTCACAGACACATAATGTCCCAAAAATGTAAGTCCAGTCATATAAAGTCAGTGAAGTGTTGAAGTCCACAGAACAGTTCTGGAGCAGGTAGCAGGTAGCTCTGCTGAGCTAACAGTGTTAGCATCAGGTAGCTCTGCCGAGCTAACAGTGTTAGCATCAGGTAGCTCTGCCGAGCTAACAGTGTTAGCATCAGGTAGCTCTGCCGAGCTAACAGTGTTAGCATCAGGTAGCTCTGCCGAGCTAACAGTGTTAGCATCAGGTAGCTCTGCCGAGCTAACAGTGTTAGCATCAGGTAGCTCTGCCGAGCTAACAGTGTTAGCATCAGGTAGCTCTGCCGAGCTAACAGTGTTTGCATCAGGTAGCTCTGCCGAGCTAACAGTGTTTGCATCAGGTAGCTCTGCCGAGCTAACAGTGTTAGCATCAGGTAGCTCTGCCGAGCTAACAGTGTTAGCATCAGGTAGCTCTGCCGAGCTAACAGTGTTAGCATCAGGTAGCTCTGCCGAGCTAACAGTGTTAGCATGTTTACACAAGATAATGACTGAATTTACTTTTTTGAGTGAACTGTTCCTTTAAAACCTAAACCAGCAGACGTTTCAGGTGTGGTGATGGATGCTGATCCTGGGTCTGGTCTGATCCCGGGTCTGGCCTGATCCCGGGTCTGGCCTGATCCTGGTCTGGTCTGATCCCGGGTCTGGCCTGATCCCGGGTCTGGTCTGATCCCGGGTCTGGTCTGATCCCGGGTCTGGTCTGATCCCGGGTCTGGCCTGATCCTGGGTCTGGTCTGATCCCGGGTCTGGCCTGATCCTGGATCTGTTACAGCACGTTGAACATGAAGAACAGCATCGACAGCAGCAGAGCGACGGACAGTCCAGCTCCCTGTGGTCCACCTGAAAACAACCACAGTACTGTTTAGTTACTCTGATTACATGAAGTACTCTGATTACTAAATACAAGATCAACAGAAATGTTTCTTAAGCCCGTCACATTTTTAACAAACAACGATCCGCTCCCATCAAGTTCTGATTGGAGCTTCAAGTTAGTGTTGGAGCTGGTTCAGTCCAGTGTTTCCCAACCTGTGGGTCGGGCCCCTCTAAAGGGTCACCAGGTAGATCTGAGGGGTCGTCGTGTAATTAATGGGAGTTCAAGTCGATGTTGTGCAGTAAAAGTAAAATATTTCTCAGAATGAAAAGAATCAAGTGAAGTACAAGTACCATAGTAGTGTTTCAACATGTGAGTAAATGTACTCAGTTACTTTCCACCTCTACAACTTATTAATAAAGTTCCAGCCAACATTTGTCAAAAGAAACTTGAGATCTGTTTCCAGTTTCTGGACTTTTCTCAAATTTCTGATGTGAAGTGAAACGCTGACGGTCTGAACGGTTCTGTCAGAGTTCAGAGGTGAAATGTCTGAAACGTAATAAGTAATAAAAAGTAATCACCAGAGTCTGGTTTCTCAGTTCCTGCTGGTTTCTCAGTTCCTGCTGGTGTCTCAGTTCCTGCTGGTGTCTCAGTTCCTGCTGGTTTCTGGGTTCCTGCTGGTTTCTCAGTTCCTGCTGGTGTCTCAGTTCCTGCTGGTGTCTCAGTTCCTGCTGGTGTCTCAGTTCCTGCTGGTGTCTCAGTTTCTGCTGGTTTCTCTGTTCCTGCCGGTCCCTCTGGGCCCAGCAGCATGTTCTCGGTGACACTCAGTGATCCGTTGTGCGGCGCCGGCTCGATCTGCAGCAGTTTACACATCAGAGGGTAAATGTGGATGCTGTCGAACGGCTCAGACAGGAAGTTCTTCTTGAAGTCCGGTCCGAAGGCCCTGAAGATGGTCTTCATGTCCATCTCTCCGTTGTGGTAGCCGTGGTCGCCTTTGTTGACGTAGACGATGAATCTCTGGAGGGAAACAAAAAGATGAAGAATCACAAAGAAGTTCGATGTCGTCGGTCTGCAGCTTCCTCTGATGGCTGACTGGACCTCTGACCTCACCGACAGCTCACGTCACTTCGCCCTCGAACTGAGCTGGAAAGAATTTAGGACGGCTTTAATTTATCTAACTGCTCATATAAAAGCTGTTGGTCAGTTTCTGCACTTCAGAACTGTAATTATAAAGTTTGTAAAGTGACTGACAGACTGATGGTTCAGATGCTGATCAGACGCTGCAGTAACCTCGGAGTCGGTTCTGGGGAACAATCTTTCAGAACAGAATCAAACTGAGAGGATGAAGACTAAACAGCACTGAACCGTCGGGTCGGCACTTCCAGTAAACTCACGGAGTTCAGGTTGAATCCCAGATCTGCGACGACCACAATGGGGGGCAGCCGCTCGCTCTTGGCGAGATGGAAGCTTTCAGGGAACTCGTTCTTCTTGTAGACCGTCACGTTGGGCACTTTGGAGAGCGCGTCGAACACTTCCTGCTCCTTCCCCGTCTTCGGCGTCAGGATTCCGAACCCGCCGTAGTCCAGGATCTCGAAGCTGGTGAGCTTGAGCAGATCCATGTATTTGTTGATGATGATCTCGTCCACCTGCGGCCGCTTCTTGACCGTGGTCATGCCGTGGTCGGAGGTGAGGATGACGTTCAGGCTGTCGCTCAGATTAAAGCGAGAAATGGCCTCCCTCAGGTAGCCGATGGTGCGGTCGATCTGTGCGATGATCTTCTTCCTGTCGGGGTGGTCCGGTCCCTTGGCGTGGCCCACGTTGTCCGGCTCGCCATAGTACAGCGCCACAAAGTGGAAGTCTTCCTCGGAGAGCCAGCTCAGCACCTTGTCGATGTTCTGCTGCCACTCGGTCTCGTTGTCGTCCGGGTGGTCAAACTCCTCAAAAAGCACTCGGTCAACCACCTGACCGCTGTAGTTGGCGCCGCCGCCGGGGAAGTGGAAGGACGCGGTTTTCAAACCCTAAACAACAACAAACAAACAGTAAACAACAACAAACAGTAAACAACAACCAAAATGTAAACAACAACAAACAAACAGTAAACAACAACAAACTGTAAACAACAACAGACAGTAAACAACAACAGACAAACTGTAAACAACAAACAAACAGTAAACAACAACAAACAGTAAACAACAACCAAAATGTAAACAACAACAAACAAACAGTAAACAACAACAAACTGTAAACAACTACAACAAACTGTGAACAACAACAGACAAACTGTAAACAACAAACAAACAGTAAACAACTAACAAACCAACTGTAAACATCAAACTGTAAACAACATCAAACTGTAAACAACAAACAAACAGTAAACAACAACAAACCAACTGTAAACATCAAACTGTAAACAACATCAAACTGTAAACAACAAACAGTAAACAACAAACAAACCAACTGTAAACAACAACATCAAACTGTAAACAACATCAAACTGTACACAACAAACAAACCGTACACAACAAACAAACTGTAAACAACAACAACAACAGACAAACTGTAAACAACAACAGACAAACTATAAACATGGTGAATTAAAGTGATTTCTTTGTTTTCAAGTTGATTTCTGAGTCTGATTCTGACTCGATCTTTAATCCAGAATTGTCGGGAGAGAAACTCAAAACCTTTGAGACCAGCTCGACTCAGCTCTGATCGTCAGTTTAACTGAATCTTGGACGCCATCTTAACGAGGTCTCACCTGGTTCTGAGCTGTGATCCATAACGGCAGGACTTTTTTGTTCCACCATGAGGATTTTTTCAGCGTCATTTTGTGAGGAAGTTTCAGGTTGGTCTTGTCGTCAAACATCATGTTGTGGACGACTTCGTGATCCTCCACCCATCTGCCTAATGCACAGGAGCAGGAACAGGACGGGTTCACTTCAGAATAATGCTTCAGAACTTTTCAGAGTTTCACATTAAAGAGCTCAAAGTGAACAGTGTGTGACGTCAGGCCTCATGGACGAGCTGCTGTCAGCTTCTAGCTTATATTTGGCAGCAGTTTGAGTTTCGTCTGTCTGGGACTCTGAAATGATGGAGGTGAATTCAGAGCGTTCAGATGATCTAAAACATTAAAAGGTCAGTTAGCCGTGTAGCTAGTGCTCCTACTGGCTAACTCTGCCTGAACTGGCGGCTCAGGTCGTGACCTTGAAACCAAAGCTGCTCACTTTATCTTTCTCTGGAATTTAAACTTTATTGTTTCCTCCATGTGTTTTCTGGACGCAGAGGAACAAACTTACAGCAGGACAATAAATGACATCTTATCATATCTGACTGTGTGCTTCATTATGCAACCCTGATACAAATGTCAACTGTAAAACTTATAATCCTCTTGATAATCCTGCTTCTTACTGTGTGCTGCTGTCAGTTTATAGACGCAAATAAAGCTGTAAAGATTTTCATCTTGTGAGCAGACAAACGTCTAATCATGAAACGTTACAACATTTTAATCACCACTGACTTCATGTTAAAGTGAGATTACCCTCCATAAACTGTCTGAATATTGTGAAGTAAATCAATTATCAGATTAAATAAACTCAGTTTGGATCTGAAACATCTGGATCTTAAATTCAGATATAATTCAGAACCGATGATAAAGAGAAGTCACATATTTCTGTGGTATTTAAATAGTTGTTGATAATAATCAAATCTTTATTTACTTCCAAAGAAACTCCTTTTTAATGGATTAATTAGAAACTGTATCTACAACTCTAATAATGACTAACTGCCACTCAGTGTCTTCAGATAATATCCAGATGAGAACAGATGGAAGTACTTCTCATGTACTGCTGTACGGCTGTAGTTACTTTACACATTAATATTTCTACACAGAACATCTGAAGAGTTAAAACATAAAATCTGAAGTTTTCTTTTATATTAACAGTTTAAACGAGTTGATCAGTAATCACATTACTGTCTGTTCTTACTTTAATAAAAGCGAGTCACTTTTTACAGTGTGGTGTCATTTTGAATACTTTTATAGTTTGTTGTTTGTACTTTTACTGCAGTAAAGGATCTGAATACTTGTCATGTCAATATGTGCGGTGTGCTTTGAAAGGCGCCTTCAAATAAAATGCATTATTATTATTATTATTATAATTAGCTGCAGTACTGTGACTGGTTGTCTCAGTGTCACTGCAGCGTCCTGATGGTTTCCTCAGTAAAAGTACATGAATAAACACACGAGTGTATAAAGTTCTGTGGTACCGGTGATGGTGGTGAAGTGGGACGGGGAGGTCATGGTCAGCATCGGAGGGGTGATGTATTTGGCCTTGACTCCGTCCTTCACCATCTGATCCAGGTTCGGCGTGTCCACGTCCTGGTCGTAGTCCCACCTGAAGCCGTCGAAGGAGATGAGCAGCAGCTTGTTCCTCCCCGCCGCTGCCGCTGCCGCTGCCTTGCTCGCGGGCTTGCCGGCGGCGCAGACCACCGCCGCGACGACCAGGAAAAGCTCCAGCCTCATCTTCATCCTCACAGCGACTGACTGCAGCTCAGAGAGGCTTCACCTGTGTGCTCACCTGTGTGCTCACCTGCAGCTTTAATATGTAACCGCGGTGCTGTGATAGAGATCTGCTGACCCGAGCTGAAGGACGAGACCTTCGACTGGCAGCAGAGCTCAGATGGACTCTTATCAGAACTGATTTCATCCATCAGTAATCTGTGCACCTGCTGATATCTGCTCACCTGTATGTGTCACACAGCAATAAACATTAACACACCTGAAAACATGGACATTATCCAGGACAGTGGCGCCGCCAGGATTCAATTTCAAAGTAGGCCTATGCACAGAAACGGTAAATACAACAAATGGAAAAATAAAATTTTTAAGACAAAATCTAATGTTTTCAGTATCAGTGAAATAACAGATTGCAGCGCCCACATGATCTGTGACACTGTGGTTATTCTGACACGAGTTAAATGGCTGCTGTGTGGAAAACCACGCTGTGGTCCGTAATCACGGTGCAGGCGAGTGAGTTTGGAGCTGACCAGAGGAGAGAAAAAAGAGAAACAGATGACGCGACTGTAGCCGCCATGATATGACGACGTCGCCCCCGCTGAGGAGGAACTATGAAGAACTCAGTTGTGATGGAAAAGCACCTAAACTGAGTCGAGTAGAGCCGAGCTGTACTGTGTAGTGGAGAAGGGGCAACACACGCTGTGCGTAATTGCGCACACACGCGCGATCGTCCTCTGAGATGTGGCTGCGTCTCTCCAGGTCACTGTGTGACAGAAAGAAAAGCTCTGACTTGCTTGTGCAGACGTTGTTTGGTGTCACCCGCTGATTTGCATGATTTAAATATATAGCACGCCGAACCTTCCAATCCGGCCCAGTTCAGCACCTGGACAGCGCACTGCAGACCTGCAGCATTTGTTTTCATCTAAACTTTGCAAACGTGGTCGGGATTTGTAGAAGACATGTGTATGGTGCTCACTAGCCTCTGCTGTTCCTATAAATAATGCATCTCTGTGCAGAGAGGGATACAGGCTATGAAAAAGTGACCCCAAGTCCCCGCTCTCCCGCTAAACAGAGGGAGAGAGAAATTACACAGAATACAAATTGCTTTAATTTTTTTCTTTTTCACCTTCAAAAAACGTACGCACAGTGCGTCCAGGATTCCTGCTGGCGGCGTCACTGATCCAGGAGGAGGCTGAAACTCTGACGTCATCAACATGAGATGCTCACACAGTCAATGATCACAGACAGGAGGACGTTCAGCTCACAGGCTTCATCCTGCCTGTCGTCACGGTGACGTCATGATTAAACTTTACTCCAGAGGTGAAGAGGTTCAGACGGTCCACCTGAGCCGTCTGAGGTGTCGGTCCAGATGAACAAACGTTTTCATCATCGAACACGACTGAAACAAGTTTTAACGAACATTTATAAAACGCTCAGACAGTTCAGATGTTAACTTGTGTTTCCTGTTTGAAGAGTTATCAGGTTTATTTGTTCCACTGCAGGTTTATCAGAACACACAGATCATTTATTGCGCTTTAAATTATTATCACTGGAAATAAAACTGCACCTTATTTCTCTTGCACCTTAAGTGCCACTGAGCTCAGCATTTTATTGTATTTACCTCAATATTTCAACTTATTTCTGTAACTAATTAAACATTTTACTGTATATCATATTGTATTGTTTTTTACATATTGTGTATAGTACCTTATTATTTCTATATTTGCCCTTACATTTTGATTGTACCGCTGCTATGATGACGTCATTTCCCCGCGGGGATTAATAAAGTTGTCCATCTTATCTGATCACAACATGATGACCTTCATAAAACCTGATGTCAAATAAAATGATTCATCAGACTGAAGGACGTCTCAGGGAGCTCACTCACACCATCTCACAGCAGTGGCAGAGGGAGGTTCAGGAGAGTCCAAACAGAACATGTGAGCAGCTGAAGGTCACCTGAGCTCCGAAACACATCTGACCTCCACACCAAGTCTCCGGATCACTTTATGAGCTGCCTCGTCTGTGGTGACGTCAGAACGATGTCTCTCTGAACCCAGTCGACACAAATCTGTGATTTAGTGAGCTGGACTCTGGAACACTGAGGTTCCACTGAGTCCAGTGTGACTGGAGCAAACCTCAGGTTCTGTTCAAAACCTCCATGCTGGATATTACTGAAAATTATAGTTAAACAATTAAACTAAGTTGATTTAATATTATACACCTATTGAAATCATTAATGTGTCGTTAACTGATTTGAAAATAATTATGTGAACGATTGAGTCAATATTAAATCCAAACCATCGGTTGAAAGGGACACACCTCTGATTTTACTGCTTTTTATACCTTATAGTAATGTTTTTATGGAGAATTCAGAATCTCTGCCATTAGGTTCCATTTATACTCAGTTTTTTCAATAGCTTCCAAGTCACGTGATCCATCGACTCCAAATCAAAGTCAAAATGTTTCTTTGTATTCTGTTTTTGTTATCACACTTTTCCCCCCAGTAGTTTTTATGTATAGTCAGCAGTTCTTTACAATAGCTCGCAGGTCATGTGACCCATCGACTCAAAATCAAAACCAAATGTGAAATTAAAAAATGTAAAGTTTCGTCTGAATAAATAAATGTCTCTTATTTTGGTGGTAGAGGAGACCCGGAAGCACTTCAGTATCACTTCCGGTATTTTCAAGTTCTTGTGCTCACGCTGGAATAAAAACGTCCTTGGTTCATTCTTCAGTGAAAATGCGATAAATATCTTGATATCTGGAACAATAAATTGTGTTTTTTCTCTCCGGACTTCCTGTGGCACTCTGGCCGGAGGTCTGTGGGCTCAGGCCGGTACGTAGAGCGGTAACGTTACACTTAACCTCCGTGTTGTGGACTGTGACAGGGCTAACGTTAGCTATTAGCATTGTTGTATGTGGCGCTATACGCATTAATTAGCATTAGCACGTTGATAAATGTTTAATCTTCAGTGTTCGGGACGCTCAGTAGTCACTACATGTGGGCTGTAGCTTGTAGAGTCCCTGTTTGGTTAGTTGACGTTAGTATAACGGAGGTCACACCAGACTCCATTTAACAAGTGTCGTATTTAAAAGTTTCTTATTCGTCAGAAAGCTAAAGAGGAGTCAGAAAGTAAACTTGAGACATCATAAAAGTCAGCAAGAGTCGCCTTTTAATTCGGCATACATGTGTTTCACCCAGCACATCTGAAATCAAGTCATTTTCACAGTTTATCACTATAAGACCTACAACACAAGTCATATAACCTCCACGTCTAGAGGCGACATATCAGCAGGAAGGATCCCAGCGGGAACTGACGGCTGGTGTGTGTTTCTGTGGGACCTGTTAGTGTGTTGAACAGAGATATATGAAAGTCTTACTCAGTTTTATTCAGAGTCTCACAAAGTGAAACAAATCATGTATGAACATCTTTGTTAATAACATCTTTGACTTGTACAATCAAACCAGTTGGTCAGTGTTTCGCTGTGCGCGTTGTTACAAACCCTGAACTTAACATCTCTTCTGGTTTGTTTCAGGAATGTCTTTGTTATGGAGCCTGAGGCCGGCGCTGACATCACTGTTTCAAGGTGAGGCTGCACACCATCAGCCTGTCTCAGGTGCATGCTGGTCCGTCTTGGCTGAGGGTGCCGTTCAGCGTTTTGACCCTCTTCAGGGGAATATGTTTGAAATTTGGCCAGATCGCCAAGAAAGACAGTGGAAGAGATTCATGTTGAGTCATAGATAAAAAAAGAGGATATAAATTTGACAGCGGGGAAGGTTCTGTATGTGTTGTTGACCCCTAACTTTACTTATACAGAGGTTTCATATGAATATAATACGACAGGCCAGTGCTCATAAAAGGGAAGTTGTCTTTGTATATCAACCATTATTTGTCATTGATTCATTTTCTTTAGATTGTTTCACATGACTCACAGTTGAAGCACTTTTGTAGCTTTGAACTGCTTGAAACTCTCATGGTTCAATGATCCGAGCAGAATTAGGTGACAGCTGTCACAGAATGTGTGCATGTCACCCAAACACATTCTGTACTGGGCAAAAACGGAGCACAAAATTCTGTCACAAAGCAGCTAACTATGGGCCAGAACCAAAGATTATGCTGGTGAAACGTTATCTTAAAGTCGATGGAGGCTCATGGGTATTGTAGTATTTAGAGCCGTCCACCAAAATGACGAATCACAAATGACTTCATAGAAACAATGTTGAAATAAAGAAACTGGCAGAAACAGACGAAGTGCTGAGATGAAATTAACATCAGCGAGTTAATCAGGATGAGATCAATCAATGACTGTAATCAAGATGTACATTTTTATTTTGTACTTTTATATATTAAAATCTGGTCTCTTTACATGTTTAACATGTAAATAACCTTTCCCTGCCTGCAGCGTCCCAGCATGCCTCTGCCTGGACGGCTCCCATCCTCTCCAGGACGATGGCCACCCTCAACCAGATGCACCGGCAGGGGAAACCCAAACCGCCTCCTAAAACTGTCGGCGCCACGTTCGGCCGTCCCCAGCTGAAGGCGGTGGTCCTGAAGACCATGATCCGGAAACCCAAGAAGCCCAACTCTGCCAACAGGAAGTGCGCTCGAGTGCGCCTCTCTAACGGGAAGGAGGCGGTGGCGTTCATCCCCGGGGAGGGACACAACCTGCAGGAGCACAACGTGGTGCTGGTGGAGGGCGGGAGGACTCAGG
Organism: Sparus aurata; assembly: GCF_900880675.1. Taxonomy (NCBI): domain Eukaryota; kingdom Metazoa; phylum Chordata; class Actinopteri; order Spariformes; family Sparidae; genus Sparus; species Sparus aurata. The sequence goes on along the minus strand of NC_044203.1, from coordinate 37,678,072 downwards.
ATCTGCCCGGAGTCAAACTCAAAGTGGTCAGAGGCAAATATGACTGTGCCCACGTGGTGAAGAAGAAGCAGTAGAGTGAGAGGAGGACGCTGGAGTGATGGAAGTGTGTGTTTGTCAGCTGTTCAATAAATTACATGTGCTCTTTATTACATCATCATCTCGTAACTGATGTCAGATCTTTATTATAGACTCCTGGGATTTGATCCTGTTCAGAAGGAACATCGCAGGTTGTGTTCTGATGCATTTCTGCATCCAGATTGGGTCCATGTTGATTTTAGGAAGTCTGGACAACAAAAAACACATTAAATGTGAGTTATGAAACAGATCCAAAGTAAAGGTGCATCTGTTTCAGGTGTTTTGAAATGTGATTAAAAGTCAGAACTCTCTAGGAGCTCTTTTCAGATTTCAAAGCGTCTTTTGTCTCTCGCAGTGCAAAACACCAGTGATCATCAACACTTCAGGCTTCAGTGTTGTTAAGCAGCGTCACCCACACAGAGTAACTGACGCTTAAGTCGTTACCACAGCAGCCCGTGCAGTAGGTTGGTGGTGTTTGGACACACAGATCTAATCACTTGGCATTAATGGTGCAGACTGTCTGTCTGAGTGATCTGATTTGAGAGACAGCTGATTTCCCTGCAGTCTGAACCAGCAAGCCTTGAAATCCAGCACTGATGCTGGTGATCTGATGCTGCTCACAGTCAAGCTGCGTTGAGCAATCAGACATCTTCAAGTTGAAACAGGAAGCAGTGGTCATGTAGTGTAACAGGAAGATCACCTGCTCAAAATGGAGTACTTGTGTCAAAATCCTACCAGAGAGCAATAATAATCATTTCACTCCTTATGTCAAGTACGTTTTTATTCCACATCAAAGCTGCACGAAATATACTTGATCTTGTTCTCTGTTAAAGATTACTCGAAAAGTACACAGTAAAAGTACTTCATATTATTCATGCAGGTAGTCTAGGAAGTACTAATTTCAGCAGTATATGAATCTACTGATGACTGATGGAAACAATGTTTTTGTTTTTTTCCTCACGTCCTTTACTTTGAAATCCAGAAGGATCCTTCATGATACCTTCAGGTTATTACCAGGAATAATGACTGTAAAAGTCTCATATGTGTCAGGGTTCTGATTGTGAGTCTGCAGTCTGACCATCAGTCAGAGCGGGTTCAGTACGATTACCGGAAATGTAAATGGTGTGTCTGATTTCAGAATCAGAATCAGAAATCCTTTAATGTCCCGCAGACGGGGAAGTTTGTTTGTCGCAGCAGTGTCAGACCAAGCAAACACAAACCACGGCTGGCCTGACCGCAGCTCCTCTGCTATGCTTTACGTATCGTAGTTCATTCGCTCACAATAATCTATGAAAACACACCAGACTCATTTTTATATTTTTTGTGAACTTTAAAAAGTTTGCCTAACATTGTATGTAGACGTGACTCCTGCAGCACTGTGGAGAATCAGAAAGACGCTTAAAATACAGGAACTGAAACATGAACTTCAGCTGCATGTCAGAACTCGGTCGGTCTTTAGACATGACAGATTTGTCAGTCTGGGTTGTAATGAAGGAAGAAGAAACATGAAGGTGAAGTGTGGATGAGCAGCAGCTGCAGGGTTGTTGCAGTTCCTCCTCCGGCCAGCGGCGGCAGCACTGAGCGCAGCGCCGCGCAGCTGACGAGCGAAGAAGACTGAGTTTACGTTGAATCCACCTGCTGTCTGTTTATGTTACTTTACCTGCTGCTGACACCGACCCGGACCCTCCTGCCGGGCCGTTGAGGGGTCCATCTTTCCTCCGGAGAGTTCGGATTTGTATCGTCGAATTTAAAAATGACGTAATTAGCGTTCGACAGCAGAAACACACGTTCGGCCGGAGCGGCGGTCCAGGACGCTGTGACGTAGGACTCCTGCATCCGAGCTAGCAAGCACCGTTAGCATTAGCATCGCGTCAAGGCAAAGTCAGAGCAGCCGTCTCCTCCTGGAGCCTTTTTACCCGCCGGAGGTGTCTGATCCCCCGCAGCTCTCCTCGCCTCACCCGGCCTCCAGCTCCAGAGAACCGAGGTAACGTGTCCGTGTGCCCGCTGAACGTCAGCGCTTCGGGTTAAGATTAACGAACTAGCATAACTGTTAGCTCGGAAGGAAAAATGTATATTTACATCTAACGGCGCTGCTCTTCTCTGATTGGATGAAACGCATCAGTCAACACGCACACACACACACACACAGACACACAGCTAATGAACATTATATGATGAGTGTCAGTAATGTGCGTTATGTCGTAATTATAAACAATTATAACCATACAAATACTGCAGGAGAGTTAACAGTTATACCTCAGCCCGACCGGACCGAACCGGACCGGATATAGATATGATATATGAGACTATATATCCATGTCAACGGGTCCAATAGGATTCTAATGCCAGGTGTTCCCAACAAGAAACCCTGCTGGAGTTTGGAACCAGTCCTATAGGATTATATAGGTTATACTGTAAGACTTTATATAATAATAATAATAATAATAATAATAATAATAATAATGCTAGTTGTTGTTTATTTTACAGGACTTCCATACATCCTGGAAAATCTGTAAAACTGTTGACCAAATTTCCAATGTCCTGGAAAACCTTTGGATATCCCGAGACATATTTAAACTCCCTGAAACTACACAGCACAGTGTGGTGTTAGTAGTAAACTGTATATTGTTGTAAAAACATAGATTTTCTTTAATGTAAACAAGGTAGTTGTTTAAAGAGGTCCTATCATGCTAATTTTAAGGCTCACACTTTTATTTGGGGGTTCCAGTAGAACAGGTTTACATACTTTAATTCCCCAAAAATTATAGGTATAGGTAGGGAGGGTACTGCCGAGCAAGGTAGTGTGATCTAAAATAACGCAGATACAGCAGTAGCCACTGTGTCTGCTGACTGACTGTCTATGTTTCATAATAAATGTATAAGTATATATTTATAAAGCGCCTGTTGCATAGTGATGCACATAAGATACAGAAGTAAAGGCTCGACTCCAGACCAGGCGAGTCAGGCAGTGTGAGGGGGAATAACTGCCTGTGGTCTGGACTTTGGGCTCTGTCACTTTGCAGAACTTTTACACGCACAAACATGCTTCATAACACAATAAATAATAGATCATAACTGAAAATGTCCTGGAAATGATCTCTAGCTGTGATATCCAGCTTGCTTTAAGCCACCAAACAGAATGTTATCTTAATATTTTATAAACTTGCCTGTTGAGAAGATGTATATTGATATTATTAATATATGTATATTCTGTATATTCTATATTCCTACATACAACCCATCTCTGCACACTGCTCACCTTTATACTATACCTGAAGTTGTTAAAGAAGATTAATTCTGACTTTCTTTAAAAATGATTAAATTAAATATCAGTGGATGTTTCCTGAAAACCACCTGGAAGGCTAAAGTTCAGTTTGTGTCCTTCACCTCCCTGCAGCCCTGCACAGAGCCAGCTGCATAAAGAACTGGCTGTCCCAGTTTGGTGTGGATGAACTTTGACCTCCACTTAGTGAAACACCCCTGAGATGTGACCTGGAACAGGCCTGCTGTGATTCTTACATGTGGAAATGAGCTCCGTGTCTTCAGTCTGAGCTTCAACCCTGATCAGGTGCTGACTGATCTGTATTTGTGTCCTTTTACTTTATCTCAGAGGCCTCGAGGAGACACGTCCGCCCTCAGACGGATCAGAGCATGAAGAGATGAATGGAGTGAAGGTGGACGCAGAGCGAAGAGGAGAGGACTGTCAGCAGCTTCCTGCTGAAGGTCAAGGACTGCTTCTTTACTACATGCACATTAAAATGCCTAAATGATCTCCGTCCACACTGAAACAGCCAGCTAGCTGCTAGTTGGTGGATTTTATTACCTTTGGACAGAGCCATGCTAGCTCTTTTTTTATACCTGTTTCCAATATTTATGCTAAGCTAAGCTAGCTCTAGAGTCACGTTTACTGCACAGACATGAGAGTTGAACCAATCTGAGCACCTGCAGAGAGAGAAAGAGTTGATGGGTTTCTCAGAAGGACAGAGATGATCTTCATGATGTTAATGTCAGTATCATGTCCTGCAGGAGACGGGAGCGTCCCCGACGCAGAGACACCGTCCACACCGCAGAGCAGCCGTCAGTCAAAACGCCATCACCGCTGTTCAGTATGCAGCAGGGAGTTCTCTCGTCCGTCTCGGCTGGCGGACCACATGGCCACACACTCTGGTGACAAGCCGCACAGCTGCTCCGTGTGCGGGAAGCGCTTCACAAAAAAGATAAATGTGGTGGTGCACCAGCGGGTCCACACCGGCGAGAAGCCGTACTCCTGCCCAGACTGCGGGGCCAGCTACGCCCAGCTGGGCTGCCTGCGGCGGCACCGCCTCCAACACGCCGCAGAGAAGCCACACCACTGCTCGGTGTGCGGCCGCGGCTTCATTCAGCGACGGCATCTCGTCCAACATGAGCGGATTCACACCGGAGAGAGGCCGTTCTCCTGCTCGCTGTGCCCCAAACGCTTCGCTTCCAGGACGGGCCTCAGCGACCACCAGAAGACCCACGGAGAGCAGAACCTCTACTCCTGCTCGTTCTGTGAGAAAACGTTCTCCACGTCGTCGTCCTTCAGGGACCACGTGAGGCTCCACACGGGAGAGAAGCCTCACCGCTGCTCGCTGTGCTGCAAGAGCTTCAACCGGCCGGGCCTGCTGAGGAAACACCTGCAGAGGCATGCCGAGGAAAACACTGTGGTCCAGGCTGGAGGTGCAGCTGGCAACGTGAGTGATGATGGAGTCAATGTGAGAGAACCCATGTGGCTGCTTAAATAAAAGTGTTAGCATGCACCCCGTCTGAAGTGTGAGCAGGAGCTGGACAGCATGCCGAGATCCATCATTAGATGACGGACAGGTGTAATATCTGGGTATGTGAAATGTGTCAGTGTCGGTAGCTGTGGAGTGGAGGATCCAAGGTGTTGACTTCAAACTCAGTGTTTCGTTGCCTTTCAACAAAAAGACGCAGCTTGTTTGTTCCTGAATCTAATGAATAAATCTTTGTCTGTAAACACCAGAAGGAAACGTTTCATCGCTGCCTCCTGTGCCTCAAAGATTTCTCCACCATGGAGAAGCTGCAGCAGCACCTGAAGCTCCACCAGAGGGCGCTGCAGTTTACGTGCGACATCTGCGGCCAAGGTTTCAGCCGAGCCTCCCGGCTGACGGAACACGAGAGGTCTCACACCGGAGAGCGACCGTTCCAGTGTGACGTCTGCAAGAAACGATTCTCCATGCAGAGAGTGTTCAGGAAGCACCAGGAGATCCACCGCAGGGAGGGACGCAGCGCCGCCATGACGCCAGACCACGGCGCCGCCATGACGCCAGACCACAGCGCTGCACTGTCGGACTCTGATAACAAGGTCAGGAATTTGCTGCTTCCAGACCCTGAAATACTCTGTTATGTTTTTCACTGTGACTGGAGATTATTTGCACTGTTGCTCCAAACTAACAAGATGATGAACATCTACAACAATGAGTGTTACCAGTTTAACTTCACAGTCGCTGTAAACTGAAACACATTCTCTCTCACAGACGCCAGACGAGCAGCTGGGGGACGGCGGTGGCGTTCTGAACGGGCTGCAGGAGGCCGACAACAGAAACGATGATGATGTTGATGATGAAGAGGAAACGGTGCATTCACTGACGGGTCAGAACACTAAACATACGTCAGTTCATATCTCTAACGTAACTTAAACACTGTAGAGCTGCTCCTGTACACCAGCAGCTCACAGAACTGAACCAGAACCAGCTCTCCTCTCACAGAACTGCAGATTTATTGTGATGTTCTTGTTCACGACCTTTTCTGACCCAGTTGGCTCAATGTTGGTTCTGGTGACGTTTTGATGAAACGATGTAGTTCACTGAGCTTTAACACAAAACTACATGAGGTTTGACTTTAATGACAACAAACTGACACTTTATTGATTTGTGAAATGATCTTTACATCCTGTCCGAGTCCTCCTGATCCTGAACTGTGTTGATATTGGCAGACGTCGGCTCCGACGGCGTGAAGAAGCTCCACGTCTGCTCCGTCTGTGGGAAGAGCTACACGAGGCCGTCCAGGCTCAAAGAGCACTTCAAGATCCACACGTCAGAGAAGCTGCAGCGCTGCTCCGTGTGCACAAAGGCTTTCACCACCACGACCAACCTGAGAGCTCATGAGAAGATCCACATGGCCAACAAACCTCACCCCTGCAGCATCTGCCCCCGGAGCTTCCTGAGGCCCTGCCTGCTCCGCAAACACATGAGGATCCACATCAGGGACGGACTCATCGCAGCCCCCGCAGACAAGGTGAGGCCTGGGCACGCTGTTTCTGCTTCATAAGCAGTGTTTTACAGAACACATAATATAAAACTGATCCCAGAGCTGTGCAGCAAAACTCATTTCATAATCAGCTGATGTTTATCAAACTGCTGCAGAACAGCTTATATCTAATAAGCAGATATCAGTCTATACACAAAAGAAAGTGTTGTCAGAGTGCGTCGTGCCAGGTGACAAGTCTTTCAACATGAAGAATCAAAATATTTGGTGTCTAATTTTCTTCCGAGTTCTCACTGCAGCTCTGATATGAACCTTATTTCTGTTTGAGTGGAGATTGATGAGGTGATGTTTCCTGTTTCAGGAGTTCTGGCTCAACATGAAGACTGAAGAAGAGGAAGAGGAGGAGGAGGAGGAGGAGGAGGAAGGTCCTTACGAGCAGGTACGAACTTCAGTCTTTTGATCATCCTCATGTGAAACGACCAGAACAGCTTCTAAATAGACTTTTCAGGTTGTTTATCATCTGTCTCGTGATGTCTCCAGGACTCAGACGACCTTTCTACCCCAGCCGAGTCCTTCATCACCAAGTCTGGACCTCCACCCAGTAACCACGGTAACCACGATAGCTTGCTGTTGAGGGAGGACGGAGAAGAAAACAAGGAGGGAGACGTCAGCGGTTTGATCAACTCTGATGGCGAGGAAGAGGACTGGAGGCCGGCGCTCGTCGGTCCGTTGGCTCCTCAGACATGATTTTGTGCAGCGACACACTGTGGTGGTAGAATGAGAGTCAGCTGCTGTAGTTACTGTGTTGTTTCTGTTTTATGGCGGGTGGCAACCAGCAGTAAAGTTTATTACCATCAGCTGCTATAATAATGTAAGAAAGGAACATAAGAGGTTCTAGATTATTCACACGGTATCATCATGTGTGTTAACATTTCATTTTTTAATGTCGTCAATATCTGTATGTTGACACCTCGAGTAAATTCACAAATATTAAGTAAATCTCTCTCTTGTCACTGTCCTGGCAGAACAAGATGGCCGCTCAGAGATTCAGGCAGTCCCCGCCGGCGGGAAAGGGAAGCACAGCTGTCCTGTCTGCGGTCGAGACTGTTTCAAGGCGTCGGCGCTGCAGAAACACCTGAGGATCCACTCGGGCGAGCGTCCGTTCCAGTGCCCCACCTGCAGGAAGAGCTTCACCCAGCAGGTCCACATGACAGAGCACCAGAGGATCCACACCGGGGAGAAACCCTACACCTGCACCGACTGCAGCAAGAGCTTCACCTTCTCCAGCGCCCTGCGGCGACACCAGCGGCTGCACACCGACGCCCGGCCGTACGAGTGCTCCATCTGCGACAAGACCTTCAAACAGCAGAGCTCGCTCAAGAGCCACCAGCTGACGCACTCAGGAGTCCGCTACCAGTGTCCGCTCTGCAGCAAGAGCTTCAGCCGGGCCCTCGAGCTCACCTACCACGTGGACATGCACTCCGACACCCGGCCCTACTTCTGCAACATCTGCAAGAAGAACCTGAGTGGCGCCAGGATCTTCCGCAACCACATGAAGAAACACGAGTCACCAAAGTCACCACTGTCGCTAATGCCGCGAGCTGGACCTGGAAACACTGAGACCGTCTCAGAGGTCCGACACTGACAAACCAGCAGTCTCTAAAAGACCTGTGGTTTCTCAGCAGCCAGTCGTGTGTGGACTACAGGTGATCAGTGATGTCACTGGAGAGGTTTTAGACTTATGGATCAGTTGACATTCACTGAGTATCATTCGGACCCAATCACTAGAATAAATGTTGGTAAAGTACGTCTCTGCAAAACAACAGATGTGTTTAAATGTTATATTTCATGAGGTCCAACTTTTGATTTCTCTCCCCTCACAACGCTGTGGCTCTGCTCTGGTTAGGGTCAGAAAAACATCATGTTTTGTCTTTAAAATACCTGTTTTGGTCGCCACAAACTGAGCTGCAAAGTGTCTTGAGGTGTCCTTCAGAAATATCCAGCTCTGTCAAGTGTTGGAACACAGACTCAGTGGTCCGTCCACCAGCGACATTAGCGTCAGGTCATGAACATGTCATGAGGGTGATGTGTTGGAACAAGTGGAAATGTCGGTATGGTACAGTGTCTCGTACTGGACTCGTTTAAATATATTTGTGGTTTGTAGAGACGTGAACTTGTCGTCCTGCTGACTGAGCTGATTACAAGGTTTTATTTGAGTTTATTCAGAGCTGCAGACACACACACGAGCCGAGTGTGACTGCAGTGTTTGTTGACAGCAGTCTCCTCTCATATGAAGGTCAAAGATCAGCCTCAGAGCCTGCAGGGCCACAGTGCCTTGCTCAAGGACACTTTATAAGGTTGATCAGTTAAACCAAAGATGGTTTATGTTTACCCATGAGGCCGTTCTGCTGCTACTGAGTGCATTCCTGTCTGTATCAGTACAGATGCAACTGAAGTGTCACTTAACTTATTTATAGTAGGAATCAGTGAAGCTGTGATAATGTCATCATGTTTCTCCTCATCACTGTTCAATAAAGTGACTGAAACTCTAAACGCTCCATCAGCAAGTCTTTTCAAACACCTGGAGAAGAAACATCATTAAAGCTGTAAACTTTTAAATGTCTTGAATCCAGTTGACAGAAGAATAATCATGTGACCGTAGCTCTAAAAATGATGATGTAACATCCAGTAAGGACACTCCCATACACTCCCACACAGGTTTTAAAACCCTGCAGCTCCTGCAATTAGTTGGAACTGAAGGCTCCTCTTGTTTGAGAGGTGAAACGTGTCCAGTTGTTTCAAACTTTAATCATCCATCAGTGTTTAAAGTCACACTGTTGTTTCAGACTGAAGCAAAGATTGTTGGTAAACCAGAAGCATTTTTTAGTCTCTCTGAATAACTATGCTCGTGCTGAGAATCTGTTCTGGTTTTGTTTCATGTTTGTAGTCCAGACCACCATATGTGCTCAAGAATAAATACAAGCTGTTGTAGGAGACATAGCTGCTTGATTATAAAGGTTATTAATCACTGGCGATTAATAATACACTCGTAAATGGGTCACCACCTCTGTTGTTTAGTTCTTGGAATAAGGAAATTATTCCAAACACCTAAATGTACCAGTTTGACTTGAACAGTTTGTTCAATTTGTTCAAAGTCGATCTCGGCTGGGAGCACACAAAGTTTCTTTTGTTGGAGGCTCCTTGCAAGGCTTCTGAAGCAGACAATGACTGCGACGTTCTTCATCAAATGATCACAGTCTTGAAAAAGACTTTTTCTTTGTTGTTTCAAATGGTGGTTCTTAAGTTCTGATTCTGAAACTAATTCAACTTCTTCTGGATCAGGCAGTGATACTTTAACGGTACATTAAAATCAAAAATCAAAAAGAAAATAATTTTGTTCTATTAAAATCTTGGATAAAAGTAAAACACTTAAAGTAGTGGTTCAATTCGCTTTTCTTAGAGCTTGTTGCAAAAATAAAAACAAAATTGAAAAGCAAAGAAGTGAAGTGAAGAGAAGAGAGAAGGAGAAGAAGACAGAGAGAAGTAGACAGAAGCAGACAGAAGGAGAGAGAAGCAGAGAGGGGAGAAGAGACAGAAGTGAAGTGACCGAAGTGTGGAGCAGAGCATGACTCTGTTTTTATGACCTGACCAGACTGAAAACGGGGGGGGGGGGGCTGGCTGACAATCATTCCTTTGCTTGCCCTTCTGGGAGTGAACAATGCCACCTATATGCACCTGAGCTCCCCTTCTGATAGCACAGCGACCCCCCACACACTGAGTAAATTACACCAGAAACCTCAGAACACAACCAAACACATTCAGCTCCTATACCTAAGACTTGGGTCCGAAGTAGGCTTTATGAAGCCTCTTGAAGGACTCTCGAGGGGATTCTTATCTTCCCTATTTCACAGTTAAATCAGTAGTTGGACCTGTCTTTAGTGTGTAAATTTAAATTCATCCATCAGTACTTTGCTGAGGGCTTTATAGCTCTTTTTGACACGGCGAGATTGTCGCTTGATGAATTTGCTGACTTTCTGAGTAGATGTTACTTTAATTAGATAGACTTTTTATCAACTATGACATTTGAGAGTCTCCTTCAGATAGGACTCTATATCTTTTAAGTAAGCGCTGGTATCATGAGTACCCCCAGGCTTGGGTTCGAAAAAGGTTATGCTTCAAACAGTTTTATCTAGGTCTCTGTCAGAGGAACCTTGCGAATAGTACGCAATTGAAAGAGGGAGAGGCTTTTTAGCTCCACCCACTGATATACCCCCACTTGTTTCAGCAGGATTTGGCTCAGTGGTGGTTTGCCCACTGAGGGAGTAACTTCTAAGCTGTGGAATTCACAGCAGTTGAGTTCACTTTTCACTCAACAGCAACTTCTGGGCGAAGGCGGCAAAATCAGTGATTTCTTCTCACAGACAGTTTTCCAGTGATTCAGAAAACTTTTAATCCGCAACAAGCATTTCATTCTTTTACTTCGGATTTCACGATTTACACTGATAGAGGGATTTCTTCGCCTCTTTTGTACAGTCTATACTTTTTCCTGTAACCCGCAGTAAGCATTTCATCCAATTACTTTGGATTTCACAATTTAAACTGATCGAGGGATTTCTTCGCCTCTTTTACACAGTCTAAACCTTTTCGTTTGACCCAGCATTTCATTCATTTACTGGTATTTTCACAATTTGAACTGAGAAAGGGATTTCTGCACCTTTTCAGTGCTGGCGATGCGCAGCCACCGAGTCTCGCCCAACCAGTTCAATTCAAGTGTACGGCGACACTTGTGCATGCAAATAGGTCATGCCTCTGGTTACACGCAGCATCCGGACAAAAGAATAATGCACGGCGGCTCTAAACGGCCTTTCAACTCACAGATCTGGTTACAACACAGAATCTGGGTACATTAACCCTAACCCTAACATAAGCGATGCTGGAAGGCTCTCTTATCGCTCATAAATCTTGTTACAGTGCAGCATACGTACGCATTAATTTTATCTTAAGCAACACTCAAAGCTTAGCAAAGTTTTATGTTCGTGCACAATTCAAGGTGTGTGCAGTCAAGAATATAATTTAAAGTTAAGTATCACACTAATCACTCGGTGGACAGTCAGTTTGTACACTGTCATCTTCTACTCTGCTTTTAATTCTTGTCTTTTTTATTTTCATGCTAGTTTATATTTCTACTCGACTACACCTCAGAGGGATTAATTGTACTTTTTGCTCTACTTCATCTAGTTCTACAGAGCTGAGGCTACATAAGAAAGAGAAAACAAAGTTCAGATTCACAGAGCTTCAATCAGCCCTCCTGCTGCTCTCAAACACTGCAGCTCCACTCTGTCAGTACATTTCCTGGTTCCCTCCCCTTCAGACTGACAGTTTGAAAACGGCTGTAACCAACATGTGGTGAAGTGCAAGAGCTGACATGCCCCACTCACTGCACAAACACACGGTAAGAGCCCAAACTAGTTTCAGTTATCAGGAAGTGAATCTCAGATGGTCGTTGACACTGAGAGGTGAAATGGCTCAGAAAGCAGTTCAGCTGGACCGAGAGACTTTCTCTTGTTCGATCTGTTTGGATCTACTGAAGGATTCGGTGACTACTCCCTGTGGACACAGCTACTGCAAGAACTGTATTAACGATCACTGGGACACAGAGGATGAGAAGAGGATCTACAGCTGCCCTCAGTGCAGGAAGAGCTTCACACCGAGGCCTGAGCTGCTGAAAAACACCATGTTAGCAGACTTAGTGGAGCAGCTGAAGAAGACTGGACTCCAAGCTGCTCCTGCTGATCACTGCTATGCTGGACCTGAAGATGTGGCCTGTGATGTCTGCACTGGGAGGAAACTGAGAGCAGTTAAGTCCTGTCTGCAGTGTGTCGCCTCTTACTGTGAGAAACACCTGCAGCCTCATTATCAATCAGCTGCTTTCAAGAAACACAAGCTGGTGGAGCCGTCAGAGAAGCTCCAGGAGAACATCTGCTCTCGTCATGATGAGGTGATGAAGATGTTCTGTCGTACTGATCAGCAGTGTATCTGTTATCTCTGCTCTGTGGATCAACATAAAGGCCACGACACAGTGTCAGCTGCAGCAGAGAGGACTGAGAGGCAGAGAGAGCTGGAGGGGAGTCGACACAACATCCAGCAGAGAATCCAGGACAGAGAGGAAGATGTGAAGCTGCTTCAACAGGAGGTGGAGGCCATCAATCTCTCTGCTGATAAAGCAGTGGAGCACAGTGAGAAGATCTTCACCCAGCTGATCCGTCTCATTAAGAAAAGACGATCTTATGTGAAGCAGCAGATCGAATTTCAGCAGGTAAGTGAACTGAGGCAAGTCAAAGAGCTTCAGGAGAAGCTGGAGCAGGAGATCACTGAGCTGAAGAGGAAAGACGCTGAGCTGAAGAAGCTCTCACACACAGAGGATCACAACCAGTTTCTACACAACTACCCCTCACTGTCAGCACTCAGTGAGTCTACACACTCATCCAGCATCAATATCCGTCCTCTGAGATACGTTGAGTTCGTGGCAGCAGCTGTGTCAGAGTTCAGAGACGAACTACAGGACGTCCTGAGAGAGACATGGACCAACATCTCACTGACAGAGACTGAAGTGGATGATTTATTGTCTCCTCAGCCAAAGACCAGAGATACATTATCAAAATATTCTCGTGAACTCACACTGGATCCAAACACAGCTTACAGACATCTGTTACTGTGTGATGGAAACAGAAAAGCAACAAGAACAAAAATGTTACAGATTCATTCTGATCACCCAGACAGGTTCACTTCATGTAATCAGGTCCTGAGTGCAGAGAGTCTGACTGGACGGTGTTACTGGGAGGTGGAGTGGGATGATGTAAAGTGTGGAGTTGGTGTCGGAGTCACCTACAAGAGTGTCAGCAGAGATGGGAGCGAGGATGAATGTAGATTTGGTCGAAATGATAAATCTTGGGTGTTGGATTGTTCCAAAAACCTGCTTTATGACTTTTATCACAACAATGTCAAAACTTTCATCATCGGCCCTCAGTCCTTCAGAGTTGGAGTGTACCTGGATCACAGAGCAGGTATTCTGTCTTTCTACAACGTCTCTGACACCATGACTCTCCTCTACAGAGTCCAGACCACATTCACTCAACCTCTCTATGCTGGACTCTATATTTCTTACAGAAGCTCTGCTGAGTTCTGCAAACTGCCACCAACTGAGGAAACATAAAGGTGATTTATCCCCACTGATGTGTCAGTAAACGCCTCACTCATGTGTCTTATTGAAGGTGGTTGATAACTGTAAATGTGAAATGTAAAGTGTGTATAGTTCAGTGTAGGTGATGTTGAACGTCATGTTACCGTGGTGTCGTTTGCTGATGACTTTTTACTTCTGGTGATTTATTTCTTTTGTTTTAAACTTCATAAATATTCTAAATCATAAACTTGATTTCATGAACCAGAGCTGTGCTGACTTCACCTTTTATGTCCAGAAGAACGAAACATTGTGGATGAAAACGATGTGCTTGTTCATTAATGTTGCAGTTACACAAGTATCCTGTTTGTTAAAGTATTTGTACCCTTTTTATTGATCGACTTGTGATTGATTTGGCTATTTTCATTTGCCAATTGATGCTTTATTTCTTCTTGTGATGTGCTGATTTGAATTTTATTTTATTATGCTGTTAATAAAAGTGGAAAACTCAATAAAAAATTTAAAGACGTTTTTATGTCGTTATGAACTTGAGGACAGTTAATTAGATTAAACGACTCAGCAGATGATACAATTACATCAATTAGACACTATAGTGTATACACTATACAGTCTATATATATATATATATATATATATATATATATATATATATATATATATATATATATATATATATATATATATATACAGACTGTATAGTGTATACACTATACAGTCTGTATATATATATATATATATATATATATACAGACTGTATGGTGCAGCCTCACAGCTGATGATTTACTTGAACTTGTTCTTGATTACACTTACAAACTTTGAAGTAACAGTATTTTTCCAAACCCAAAGCTTTAAATATACTGAAAACATCAACATGTTGAAACATCTGATCAAATCTTCTTCTCAGTCCTGGTTCCTGTTCTGTCAGCAGGATCCAGTTCTGTCATGTTGACTGTTTGGATCAGAGAATCACTGAAGCCTTTTACTTCCTCCATTACACCAGCAGGTGGAGCCAGCACACAGACAGACAGCAGACAGACAGCAGACAGACAGACAGCAGACAGACAGTCAGTCAGCGGTGAACCAAACCAACAGTTTGAGTTTATCATCACTCTGTCCTGCTCTTTGGGGGCGTGGCCTTTGTATTCAGTGGGCGAGGCTAGTGTGAATGACTCCAGCCTCCTGTGTGAGCTGCAGGATCATTAGACACTCTCAGCTCAAGTCTGCTGGACCATCAGAACCTCTCAGCTTCAGTCTGCTGGACCATCAGAACCTCTCAGCTTCAGTCTGCTGGACCATCAGAACCTCCCAGCTCCAGTCTGCTGGACCATCAGAACCTCCCAGCTCCAGTCTGCTGGACCATCAGACCCTGCAGCCTCGTATTCATCTTCATCTCCTCTCTTCCTGAGATGCACCTCAGAGTTTCCAGCATGTCGGCTGCAGAGAGGCTGCAGGAGGCTTTTACCAACAGCTCAGAGAAGAACACCACCGGAGCTCACGACTGGACCGAGGTGAGAGTTTAGACTTCTTCAAGTATCAGAACCAGAACAAGCAGAACAATGTATATTATTATAGCATCCTGACTTATGACCTTGACGTTGCAGCAGTGAGACTGAGCTCATTGTAACGACTGTAAATACTGCTGCATGGTTTCATTGTTCAGTAACACATCATAAATTATTTATATCATATATTATTTTGTCTATTAACATCTAAATCTGAAGACTAACCCGGCTGTCAGGTGAATGTAGTGAGAACTGGGAGGAGACAGAACATGATGGACGCTCAGTCTTCAGGTGTTCTACTTTACTTGAGTAAATATACTTAGTTACTTTCCACCACTGTGTTAAGTATCAGGTGGATCCACAGTGTCGTTCTGCAGCGCTGCTGTTCTCACTGATGCTGGTGCTGATGGAACATTAAGAGATCCATAAAGTTTGGAGAGATTGTTAATTAAATAGGAAAAAAGGAAAAACTAAAAGTGTTTCTGTCGTCGTCTTCTTCAGTCTGAGCTGCAGTTTAGTTTTGTATCATTAAGCCTGAAAAATGTCATTTTAAGTGCTGTGATACACGTGACTGAGAGCGACATCGTCATATCTTTTTCATATCTTTGAAATGTAAAATTTCTAAAAATCCGCATATTAACTCGTAACCAGAGCTGATCAATAAACGCTCCTTGGATCCGCACGCAAGTGAAGGAACTTGTATTTTCCACCACGAGGATCTGATGAAGAGAATTAAGTTACATTCAAAACTTTAAATGCAAATGAAGGAGATGGAAAGCTTTGCTTCATGAGCTGAAGGAGAGTTTTCATTTCGAGATCTCACTTCTGGTCCTGCTGAGAACAGAAAGGTCAAAAATGACTAAACTAACCCGAGGCTGTAGGATGTCTTCAGTCCGCAGGGACGTCTTCAGTCTGCAGGACGTCTTCAGTCCGCAGGGACGTCTTCAGTCTGCAGGACGTCTTCAGTCCGCAGGGACATCTTTAGTCTGCAGGACGTCTTCAGTCTGCAGGACGTCCTCATACTGCAGGACGTCTTCAGTCCGCAGGACGTCCTCAGTCTGCAGGACGTCTTCAGTCTGCAGGACGTCCTCATACTGCAGGACGTCTTCAGTCTGCAGGACGTCTTCAGTCCGCAGGGACATCTTTAGTCTGCAGGACGTCTTCAGTCTGCAGGACGTCCTCATACTGCAGGACGTCTTCAGTCCGCAGGACGTCCTCAGTCTGCAGGACGTCTTCAGTCTGCAGGACGTCCTCATACTGCAGGACGTCTTCAGTCCGCAGGGACGTCCTCAGTCTGCAGGACGTCTTCAGTCCGCAGGACGTCCTCAGTCTGCAGGACGTCTTCAGTCTGCAGGACGTCTTCAGTCCGCAGGACGTCCTCAGTCTGCAGGACGTCTTCAGTCTGCAGGACGTCCTCATACTGCAGGACGTCTTCAGTCCGCAGGACGTCTTCAGTCCGCAGGACGTCCTCAGTCTGCAGGACGTCCTCATACTGCAGGACGTCTTCAGTCCGCAGGGACATCTTTAGTCTGCAGGACGTCCTCATACTGCAGGACGTCTTCATACTGCAGGACGTCCTCATACTGCAGGACGTCTTCAGTCCGCAGGGACATCTTTAGTCTGCAGGACGTCCTCATACTGCAGGACGTCCTCAGTCTGCAGGACGTCCTCATACTGCAGGAGGTCTTCAGTCCGCAGGGACATCTTTAGTCTGCAGGACGTCCTCATACTGCAGGACGTCTTCAGTCCGCAGGACGTCCTCAGTCTGCAGGACGTCTTCAGTCCGCAGGGACATCTTCAGTCTGCAGGACGTCTTCAGTCTGCAGGGACATCTTTAGTCTGCAGGACGTCTTCAGTCTGCAGGACGTCTTCAGTCAGCAGGGACGTCCTCAGTCTGCAGGACGTCTTCAGTCCGCAGGACGTCCTCAGTCTGCAGGACGTCTTCAGTCTGCAGGACGTCTTCAGTCAGCAGGGACGTCCTCAGTCTGCAGGACGTCTTCAGTCCGCAGGACGTCCTCAGTCTGCAGGACGTCTTCAGTCCGCAGGGACATCTTTAGTCTGCAGGACGTCTTCAGTCTGCAGGACGTCTTCAGTCAGCAGGGACGTCCTCAGTCTGCAGGACGTCTTCAGTCCGCAGGACGTCCTCAGTCTGCAGGACGTCTTCAGTCTGCAGGACGTCCTCATACTGCAGGACGTCTTCAGTCCGCAGGACGTCCTCAGTCTGCAGGACGTCCTCATACTGCAGGACGTCTTCAGTCCGCAGGGACATCTTTAGTCTGCAGGACGTCCTCATACTGCAGGACGTCCTCAGTCTGCAGGACGTCCTCATACTGCAGGACGTCTTCAGTCCGCAGGGACATCTTTAGTCTGCAGGACGTCCTCATACTGCAGGACGTCTTCAGTCCGCAGGACGTCCTCAGTCTGCAGGACGTCTTCAGTCCGCAGGGACATCTTCAGTCTGCAGGACGTCTTCAGTCTGCAGGACGTCCTCATACTGCAGGACGTCTTCAGTCCGCAGGGACATCTTTAGTCTGCAGGACGTCTTCAGTCTGCAGGACGTCTTCAGTCAGCAGGGACGTCCTCAGTCTGCAGGACGTCTTCAGTCCGCAGGACGTCCTCAGTCTGCAGGACGTCTTCAGTCTGCAGGACGTCCTCATACTGCAGGACGTCTTCAGTCCGCAGGACGTCCTCAGTCTGCAGGACGTCCTCATACTGCAGGACGTCTTCAGTCCGCAGGGACATCTTTAGTCTGCAGGACGTCCTCATACTGCAGGACGTCTTCATACTGCAGGACGTCCTCATACTGCAGGACGTCTTCAGTCCGCAGGGACATCTTTAGTCTGCAGGACGTCCTCATACTGCAGGACGTCTTCAGTCCGCAGGACGTCCTCAGTCTGCAGGACGTCTTCAGTCCGCAGGGACATCTTCAGTCTGCAGGACGTCTTCAGTCTGCAGGACGTCCTCATACTGCAGGATGTCTTCAGTCCGCAGGGACATCTTCAGTCTGCAGGACGTCTTCAGTCTGCAGGACGTCCTCATACTGCAGGACGTCCTCAGTCTACAGGATGTCCTCAGTCTGCAGGACGTCTTCAGTCAGCAGGGACATCTTCAGTCTGCAGGACGTCTTCAGTCTGCAGGACGTCCTCATACTGCAGGACGTCCTCAGTCTACAGGATGTCCTCAGTCTGCAGGACGTCTTCAGTCTGCAGGACGTCTTCAGTCTGCAGGACGTCCTCATACTGCAGGGACGTCTTCAGTCTGCAGGACGTCCTCATACTGCAGGACGTCTTCATACTGCAGGACGTCCTGCAGACTAAAGATGTCCCTGCGGACTGAAGACGTCCTCATACTGCAGGACGTCTTCAGTCCGCAGGACGTCTTCAGTCTGCAGGACGTCCTCATACTGCAGGACATCTTCAGTCTGCAGGGACATCTTTAGTCTGCAGGACGTCTTCAGTCTGCGTTAAAACACTCTGTCAATCATATTTGGGAAAGTTTATTAAATACTAATGATTTGACTGTTGAACAACAGTTAGTCATTTCAGCGCTTCAGTCGTCAGCTCACAGGTGACAGAAGTGTCAGAATGGATGAATCAGCTCAGAGTTCATCGTTCAGAGATGATGACAGACTGAGTCCTGAATGACTCGACTCTCGGGGGTTTTGTGTCTCTGCTTCTTCTCTATTTGAAAGCTTTCACTCTCAAACACCTGCTGCTGATATAAACCTGAACTGATATTCTGTCTTTCTTAATGTCAACGAATCCATTCTGCTTCAGTCACTCGCAAATTAATCCGCCGCTGAAAATAGTCCTCCACAAACGGACGGTTTCCTGTGTGTTTGATAGAAACTACAGAGCAGCTGACACAGGAACAGTTTCTAAGATTAACCTACATGTTGTGAAGTGTTTTTAAAGGTGTATATCTTCAGTGGGAATCAATGGATCACATACAGGAAGTCAGGAAGTCATTAAAGGAATAGTTCAACCAAAACTGTAAACCCAGTCATCATCTCGCGTTGGTTTCTGGGACATGACTCGTTTTCTGCAGTTCAGTCCTTCTTTAAATCAGACCTGCTTCATGTAACACTGTTCATCCTGTCAAAGTTCATCTGTTTTCACTTCCTTTTACTTTGAAATTCTCTCAGCTGATGACTGGAGCCACATAAGTACACGTCACTGTGTGTGTTTAATGTGACGCAGCGATGTTAAACTGACCTGAGGTCTGCTTGTCTGCAGGTGTACGAGGCGGTGCGGTGGATCCAGCTCGGCATGGCTGTGCTCAGGTCAGCCTCTCACTGCTTAGTTCTCCTCAGGGTTCAAGTCTGACACATCAAGTCCTGCAGCAATGTTAATTTTCTTTACATTTCTGACTTTACTGAAATATTAATTAGTAGGAAATAAAACACAAAAGCTGCTGTAAAGCAGATAAAGGTAATAAACATGATGTTAATTGATAAAGATACTGTACACTGATTAAAGCTTTTTAGGATGATCGCTAAAAGTTGAGTTGGATTATTATTTTTTATCAGTTTTATGCAAGAAAAGAAAAGAAAATATTAACTTGAATAAAATCTTCAAATAAAACAGTATTTTGGTGTTTGTCTCAGCCGGAGACTTTTCAGCACATGGAACTTTTGTGAATGATAAACAGGAAGGAGTTCAAAGGTCAAAGGTCACAGCACTCAGACAATAAGTTCAGTCAGCAGGAAGTAATCTGATTACAGACTACTCTTTGAAGCAGCAGCAGCATTTCGTGCATCATCAGATCAACATGTTACCTGATGACATCATCAACATGTTACCTGTATGTCTGAGATGTGTGATGTTTACACCTGTCCGTCTCTGTCTTCAGTATTCTGGGCTCCGGCTCCATCATCGTCTGCGTGATGCTGCAGAGACTCAGCCGGACGCCCGAGGTCAGTCTCCTCCTCCAGTCTTTGTTTTGAAGCTCCTGCAGCTGAGACGACTGAGTGAGAGTCACACGAGGTGACGGTGTCGAACAGATCTGCTGTTAAATATGTTGTGACATCAGCGATTTACATTCAAACAACACGTCTTCCACAGATTGTGCTTCGAATCAACAGTCATATACAGGAGCCCCGAGAGGCAGCCGAGGGAGAGGAGAGATTATCAGAGAGAAAACTGGTTCTTTGTTCACATAGAACAGACCGTCAGTGGTCAGTCGCTCACTGTGCAGATCACAGAGCACACTGATGTGATGTGATGATTTGTGTGTTTGTGTGTTTGCAGCTGCAGCCTCTGTTCCTGCTCAGCGTGTCCGACCTGCTGCTCGCTCTCTGCTGGCTGATCGGAGCGGCTCTGTTCTCTACACACTGCAGCAGCCTCAACAAACACTGCTACCACCTGCACACTGTGGAGCAGGTACACACACACACACACACACACACACACACACACACACACACACACATTAAATTGTTCCTTCAGCACCAACACTGGATTCATACGCTGCTGAAAATAGTCCCTGATCGTCACCTCCCCTCCAGATTTGGAGTCGATTGAGCTGAAGAGTGATCATCATCCAGCTTATGATAC
This sequence comes from Sparus aurata, assembly GCF_900880675.1. Taxonomy (NCBI): domain Eukaryota; kingdom Metazoa; phylum Chordata; class Actinopteri; order Spariformes; family Sparidae; genus Sparus; species Sparus aurata. The sequence continues at coordinate 37,657,496 of NC_044203.1, read as the reverse complement.
CAGCTGAGCAGGTGTGAAGGGTTTGGAGGGAGGTCAGGTCTGTCGGTTTGATGGGAAGATACAGTCGTGTGTCGTCGGCGTAGGAGTCTTTAGTCTCGGACAAAACGCATCATAGAATTTATTTTGTGAGGAGATTTAAAGAGAACACAGCGAACACTGACAGGCAGTGAGACGGACTGTTGTTGGTTTGAGATCTGCTGATGAGACAGATTTAAGATAACTGAATTATTCAGCTGCTGGATGACTGAAGGAGTCCTACATGAACTCAGTACTTTTCCTGATGTGGTGATGCATGTTTTCCTTCCCATGTGAAGCCGAGTGCTGCGGCTCCTCTCAGGCGGCCGGTCAGACACATGATCCACCACTCAGAAAGGTATTTTTATATGTTTATGCTCTTTTATTTGGAGGAAACTTTTGTGCTTTTTCTGTTATATTTGAAGATATTATGGGATTTCCATCTCCCCATAACAATCTAATGTTTGTTTCCTTAAAAATCAACCAAAACAAGGAACCACACTGATCTGAGTCTGCCCACATGCCGTGCTGACGGTTCACAACTGGAAAGTTTCAACTTCCTCCTGAGAAACGCTGCTGAGATAGAAAGCTTCAGTATTTAACCACAAAACTCAGCTCCAACTCAAACAACAGGCTTAAAACCCTGATTGTAATAAATGCTCCAGGAACGAATCACAACCATGAACACGACAGTAAAACAGACTTCTGTATGATCCTGTTTCAGATTCATCTAGAATCCGACCCGTGACAAACAGATTGTTGGTTCTTATTGCAGCAGGATGATGACATCATAGCGTTGTGTTACACCTGGTGATAACATGCGGCGCTGCAGTGATGCGGCACCAGAGCACGACGACTTTTATGACTCAGTTTGAATCGTTTCATCATCTGGGTTTCACGACTGACGCAGACTTTGACTTTCGATTTGACAGATTTCAGGGAGATGATGCGTTTGAAGATAATCAGAGAAATGAGTTCAGGATCGACGTCGTGACGATGACATGTGTCCCTGCACTCGATTATCAGGAGAGTCTTTTACTTTGAGGATGTTCAGAGGAAGCAGAGTCTGGATGCTGTAGAAGTTAAAGCATTGATAACTTTGAGTGACAGATCAGCTGATCTCTAACAGACCAATGAGAGCTCAGGGAATGTGACTCACCTGGATGAGAACCAGGAATCCTGACTGCCGGACCAGACGGGACATGTTTCAGAGCTCTCTAATAAAAACCACTCTTGTGTTTTAATTCAGCTCTAACAGCTGTGCCGGGCTCTGTGTGTTCTGCTGGTCCAGATTCTTGGTTCAGCTCTCAGTATGTTCTCTATGGGAGCTGCGTCCTGTAACTGGTTCTTAAAGGAACCTTCACAAACAAGGTCCTGACTAAAGGAACAGTCCGCCTTGCTTCACCTCTGTTAGAGGAGCAGGGCAGTGAAGTGTGTGTGGAAGCAGCCCAGTCACTGAGAGGCTGACTGCAGAGGATAAATCAGTATTCTGAGCGGTTTGCCCCAGATGACCTGGTCCAGAACTGATCGTGAAGTGGGTCAGTCCAGTAACAGGGCAGCAGAACCAGGACAGACCCCAGGCTGGATCTAAACAGAAAAACACCATCAAACATTCCTGACCTACATTAATTGTTCTGACGCACCGACCCAAGGTCAGCGTGTGCACACGGTTCTAACAAACTGCAAACTGTTTGGTTCTGACAGATTCTCTACATGGCCTCCTTCTTCTTCACTCTCAACTATGTGTGGAACCTGTACACAGCAATCAGAGAGAAGTACCTCAGCTGCAGTAATGGATACCCTGTACAGGTACGCACACATCACCTGGTTTCATCAGAGGTCAACAGTTCTTGTTCAGTAAGTTCAGTTCAGACGGCAGCGAGCTGTCGCTGTGTGCATCTCACGTCAGACAGCAGATTCACACTTTTACTAAAACATTGAACTGTTTCTTTAAGAGATGGACTCTGACAATACTTAAAACTGAACACGAGTCTGATCATTTAATAAAGTGTATTGCTGCATTTCACTTTTTCTACGTTCTTCTGATAATTCTTCAAATGGTTCATCAGTTCACAGATTATTATCTTCTGTTTATTTCCTCGGATCATAACTTAAACGTTGCAGCATGTTGATGGTTTTATCTGAAGGTTTCTTGCAGCGACCGCCTCTGTTTTCTGTTGTATCTTCATCTTTTGGTGAACTGCTCCTTTACATAAACTCTTTCCATCGTCTTGTCCAGTTCTCCAACAGAGTGAGCACCGCCGGCAAAATCCGGGCTCTGCTGTCAGGGTGAGTACAAACGTGTTCCGACCGGGTCCAGTTTACATGACGTGTGACGCAGACGTGTTGAAGGACGGTCAGTGACTCAGAGTGTGTTTGCAGGCTGATCCCTGTGATGCTGATGACGCCCGTGTTCATACAAGGAAACATCAGCCAGTGTCAGGCCAACTCCAGCGAGCCGTACAGGTGAGAGAGCACGACACCTCACCGATATCCAGACGCAACACTCACAACACAAGCCTAACGACACCGGTCCAAACGTCACTGTTTCCATTCTTCGTGCCTCCACCAGGTGTCTGCTGATGCACACCGGAGCGCTGTTTCGTACCTCAGATCAGCTGCAGCCAACCACAGCCTGCCGATGGCTGCGCACCTGCTGCATCGCCATCTTCCTCGCCACCTTCCTACTCACACTGCTCAGCATCATAGTGAGTGACATGATGTGCTACAATAAGACGTGACATGACATACAGAGACTTTATAACGTCCTCTCCTTCATCAGGTTCTGATGGTGAAGGCCCGTCGTATTTACAGGCGGGCGGTGACATCACACGGTTACCTGGGCAACGAGCAGCGGACGGCCTTCCGCGTGATGGACCGACGGATGCTGCTGTACCCGCTGGTCTTCATCCTCTGCTGGGGTCCAGGTTTGTGTCTTCGTCCTGGTTCGATCCTTCATGTGTGGAAGCAGCTGAGGTCTGTTTCTGGTTCTGACTGGTTCTGTGTCGTCTCCTCAGCTGTGGGTCTGGCGTTTCTCCTGGAGGTGAAGCCCTCGGCGGGGCAGGGCTGGGCCGTGGTCGCTCTCTACATCTCACAGGTCAGTCTGCAGCAGGATTTTGGGCCTGCAGGTGTTCACGGACCTCTGCAGACCCGACACAAAACACACGCTGCCTTACAAGAATCAAGACAATCTCCTTCAGCTTCTCTCTGTGTGAACAAGTTGAACATGAGTGACATCATTGTGAAACATGCAGCTGCTGCCGGCTGAAGTTCATATTTGTGTGTTAAATGTGTGTATAGAGTGAGGACATGTTGTAGGACCACACTGTGTCTTCTGTCCTCAGGCGTTCACCTCGGCCTCTCAGGGATTCCTCAACTGTCTGGTCTACGGATGGACTCGTGCTCGTCTCCGCCGAGCCGGCAGGATGGTTTTATCTCGAGACGTGGACACTCAGACGCCTCTGCTGAGGTCGCAGAAGACGAGAGGCTACCAAACGCTGCGCACCGTCGGCTGACAGACAGATGGAGGAGGCGTGACAAACTGAAAGTAGAAGTGAGCAGGTGCTTTCTGTCCTCGGCAGCAAAGACTCACACAGAGTCTGAACTTTCAGTGAGAGGGAAAACACCGCGTTCGTGTCTCTGCAGAGGACACTGAGGTCCACCTCTGATCCTGAACCACTGAGGCGAGAGAAAAGGGAAGAAGAAGACGGAGGGGGAGTTTACAGCAGGAGGAAGTGCGACGAGGGAAACAGGATTTGAAAAAGACGAAGCTGTATTTAATGTGCAGCCTCAAACCTCACAGGTGGACTGAAGTTATTTATAGAGTTTACACCAGAGAATGACTTTGTATGTTCACATGTGACAGTACAGTACTGTCCAGTCTGATTCTGATACTGAAGCTTCCTCCATCCTGAAAGTTCAGGGAAGTTTGACGTCTAAAAAAAGAAAGTTGGTCTGTAGATTTGAGGATACTGCAGCCATCATCCTCTCCTCCTCCTGATGATATAAAGTCCTCCTCTCCTCCTGATGATATAAAGTCCTCCTCTCCTCCTCCTGATGATATAAAGTCCTCCTCTCCTCCTGATGATACAAAGTCCTCCTCTCCTCCTGATGATATAAAGTCCTCCTCTCCTCCTCCTGATGATATAAAGTCCTCCTCTCCTCCTGATGATACAAAGTCCTCCTCTCCTCCTGATGATATAAAGTCCTCCTCTCCTCCTGATGATATAAAGTCCTCCTCTCCTCCTCCTGATGATATAAAGTCCTCCTCTCCTCCTGATGATATAAAAGTCCTCCTCCTCCTCCTGATATATAAAGTCATCCCTCTCCTCCTCCTGATGATATAAAGTCCTCCTCTCCTCCTGATGATATAAAGTCCTCCTCTCCTCCTGATGATATAAAGTCCTCCTCTCCTCCTCCTGATGATATAAAGTCCTCCTCTCCTCCTCCTGATGATATAAAGTCCCCTCCTCCTCCTCCTGATGATACAAAGTCCTCCTCTCCTCCTGATGATATAAAAGTCCTCCTCTCCTCCTCCTGATGATATAAGTCCTCCTCTCCTCCTCCTGATGATATAAAGTCCTCCTCTCCTCCTCCTGATGATATAAAGTCCTCCTCTCCTCCTCCTGATGATATAAAGTCCTCCTCTCCTCCTGATGATATAAGTCCTCCTCTCCTCCTCCTGATGATATAAAGTCCTCCTCTCCTCCTCCTGATGATATAAAGTCCTCCTCTCCTCCCCCTGATGATATAAAGTCCTCCTCTCCTCCTCCTGATGATATAAAGTCCTCCTCTCCTCCTGATGATATAAAGTCCTCCTCTCCTCCTCCTGATGATATAAAGTCCTCCTCCTCCTCCTCCTGATGATATAAAGTCCTTCCTCTCCTCCTCCCTGATGATATAAAGTCCTCCTCTCCTCCTGATGATATAAAGTCCTCCTCTCATCCTCCTGATGATATAAAGTCCTCCTCTCCTCCTGATGATATAAAGTCATCCTTCCTCCTGCTGATATAAAGTCCTCCTCTCATCCTCCTGATGATATAAAGTCTCCTCCTCCTCCTCCTGATGATATAAAGTCATCCTCTCCTCCTCCTGATGATATAAAGTCCTCCTCTCCTCTCATGATGATATAAAGTCCTCCTCTCCTCCTCCTGATGATAAAGTCCTCCCTCTCCTCCTGATGATATAAAGTCCTCCTCTCCTCCTCTGATGATATAAGTCATCCTCTCCTCCTCCTGATGAATATAAAGTCCTCCTCTCCTCCTGATGATATAAAGTCCTCCTCTCTCCTGATGATATAAAGTCCTCCTCTCCTCCTGATGATAATAAAGTCCTCATCTCCTCCTCCTGATGATATAAATTCCTCTCTCCTCCTCCTGAGGATATAAAGTCTCCTCTCCTCCTGAGGATATAAAGTCCTCTCTCTCCTCCTGATGATATAAAGTCCTCCTCTCCTCCTCCTGATGATATAAAGTCCTCCTCTCCTCCTCCTGATGATATAAAGTCCTCCTCTCCTCCTCATGATGATATAAAGTCCTCCTCTCCTCCTCCTGATGATATATAAGTCCTCCTCTCCTCCTCCTGATGATATAAAGTCCTCCTCTCCTCCTCCTGATGATATAAAGTCCTCCTTCCTCCTCCTGATGATATAAAGTCCTCCTCTCCTCCTCCTGATGATATAAAGTCCTCTCTCCTCCTCCTGATGATATAAAGTCCTTCCTCTCCTCCTCCTGATGAATAATAGTCCTCCTCTCCTCCTGATGATATAAAGTCCTCCTCTCCTCCTCCTGATGATATAAAGTCCTCCTCTCCTCCTCCTGATGATATAAAGTCCTCCTCTCCCTCCTCCTGATGATATAAAGTCCTCCTCTCCTCCTCCTGATGATATAAAGTCCTCCTCTCCTCCTCCTGATGATATAAAGTCCTCCTCTCCTCCCTGATGATATAAAGTCCTCCTCTCCTCCTCCTGATGATATAAAGTCCTCCTCTCCTCCTCCTGATGATATAAAGTCCTCCTCTCCTCCTCCTGATGATATAAAGTCCTCCTCTCCTCCTCCTGATGATATAAAGTCCTCCCTCTCCTCCTCCTGATGATATAAAGTCCTCCTCTCCTCCTGATGATATAAAGTCCTCCTCTCCTCCTCCTGATGATATAAAGTCCTCCTCTCCTCCTCCTGATGATATAAAGTCCTCCTCTCCTCCTCCTGATGATATAAAGTCCTCCTCTCCTCCTCCTGATGATATAAAGTCCTCCTCTCCTCCTGATGATATAAAGTCCTCCTCTCCTCCTCCTGATGATATAAAGTCCTCCTGTCCTCCTGAGATATAAAGTCCTCCTCTCCTCCTCCTGATGATATAAAGTCCTCCTCTCCTCCTGATGATAAAGTCCTCCTCTCCTCCTCCTGATGATATAAAGTCTCCTTCCTCCTCCTGATGATATAAAGTCCTCTCTCCTCCTGATGATATAAAGTCCTCTTCCTCCTCCTGATGATATATAAAGTCCTCCTCTCCTCTCCTGATGATATAAAGTCCTCTCCTCCTCCTGATGATATAAAGTCCTCCTCTCCTCCTCATGATGATATAAAGTCCTCCTCTCCTCCTCCTGATATAAAGTCCTCCTCTCCTCCTGATGATATAAAGTCCTCATCTCCTCCTCATGATGATATAAAGTCCTCCTCTCCTCCTCCTGTGATATAAGTCCTCCTCTCTCCTCCTGATGATATAAAGTCCCCTATCCTCCTCCTGATGATATAAAGTCCTCCTCTCCTCCTGATGATATAAAGTCCTCCTCCTCCTCCTCCTGATGATATAAAGTCCTCCTCTCCTCCTCCTGATGATATAAAGTCCTCCTCTCCTCCTCCTGATGATATAAAGTCCTCCTCTCCACCTCCTGATGATATAAAGTCCTCCTCTCCTCCTCCTGATGATATAAAGTCCTCCTCTCCTCCTCATGATGATATAAAGTCCTCCTCTCCTCCTCCTGATGATATAAAGTCCTCCTCTCCTCCTCCTGAGGATATAAAGTCCTCTCCTCCTCCTGATGATATAAAGTCCTCCTCTCCTCCTCCTGATGATATAAAGTCCTCCTCTCCTCCTCCTGATGATATAAAGTCCTCCTCTCCTCCTCCTGATGATATAAAGTCCTCCTCTCCTCCTTCCTGATGATATAAAGTCCTCCTCTCCTCCTGATGATATAAAGTCCTCCTCTCCTCCTGATGATATAAAGTCCTCCTCTCCTCCTGATGATATAAAGTCCTCCTCTCCTCCTCCTGATGATATAAAGTCCTCCTCTCCTCCTCCTGATGATATAAAGTCCTCCTCTCCTCCTCCTGATGATACAGATTTACAGCCTCTTCCTGCAGTCGACCTCCTGCTAACACTTCAGACTGAGGCCTTTATCTTAACAGTGCAGATATCAGATTATGATCTTTCTTTGGTTGTTTATCTGTTTTCTCTGTTTTACTGTGAAGCTCCAGAACTGTTCTGTGGACTACGACACTTCTCTTTGCTGTTTGGGTGAACTGCTCCTTTAAACGCTCCTCTTGTTTAACCCCGTTGGATGAAGCTCTACACAGACGTTAACATTGTGCATCAGGAGCAGTTTTCCTTCTTGTGTGTCTGATTGTGTTTTAATGAACTGAATGATCGTCAGAAGCTGCAGTATGACGAGTCACTGAGTGAATCTGTGACCTCAGAGTGTTTCAGAGTTTCCCCCCTCGTCCTCGTCCTCGTCCTCGTCCTCCTCGTCCTCGTCCTCGTTCTCGTCCTCGTCCTCGTCCTCGTCCTCCTCGTCCTCGTCCTCGTCCTCGTCCTGCGTTGCTGCTGATCAACCGTGCAGAAACTCGGTGAGCCCGTCACACCACATGACCATCGCCTCACTCACAGAGACGCCGCCTGAAGCAGGAGCCACGAGCTCGTTGTGTGATGTGGTGCTCCCTGCTGATCCTCCTCCACCTCCTCCACCTCCTCCACCGTCACACTGTGGGCGTTCAGCCAGAATCTGCAGCAGAACAATGGTGTTCCTCTTCAATCAGCCCTCAGCTCATCTGACACAGTGTAGTTGATAATGTGGTGGAGGAAGCCGTCGCTGCAGATGAATCAGATCTGAGAGCAGTGAAGTGAAACGTCGACCATTTCTGTTCCCTCCAAAACCCGCTCAGACTCAGAGACACCAGCTGATGACATCATGTGGTCAAAGTCTTCATACGAGACATCGAGACGACGACGTCCCTCCTGTTTTAATAAAGAGTCAGAGGTTTTCTGTCTCCTTGTTGTAGTTTATGTCCAAAAATCTTAATTTAACATTCACAATAAAAAATACAAATTAAAAACACGACTGACTCTTATTTCACTTTACTTTGAAGCTTCTTTGGTCTCTGCTCCGGGCCTCAGCCGAGGTTCTGGTCTCTGCTCCGGTCCTCAGCCGAGGTTCTGGTCTCTGCTCCGGCCCTCAGCCGAGGTTCTGGTCTCTGTTCCGGGCCTCAGCTGAGGTTCTGGTCTCTGTTCCGGGCCTCAGCTGAGGTTCTGGTCTCTGCTCCGGGCCTCAGCTGAAGTTCTGGTCTCTGCTCCGGCCCTCAGCTGAGGTTCTGGTCTCTGCTCCGGTCCTCAGCTGAGGTTCTGGTCTCTGCTCCGGCCCTCAGCTGAGGTTCTGGTCTCTGCTCCGGCCCTCAGCTGAGGTTCTGGTCTTTGTTCCGGTCCTCAGCTGAGGTTCTGGTCTCTGCTCCGGCCCTCAGCCGAGGTTCTGGTCTCTGCTCCGGCCCTCAGCTGAGGTTCTGGTCTTTGCTCCGGCCCTCAGCCGAGGTTCTGGTCTTTGTTCCGGTCCTCAGCTGAGGTTCTGGTCTCTGCTCCGGCCCTCAGCCGAGGTTCTGGTCTTTGTTCCGGTCCTCAGCTGAGGTTCTGGTCTCTGCTCCGGTCCTCAGCCGAGGTTCTGGTCTCTGCTCCGGCCCTCAGCTGAGGTTCTGGTCTCTGCTCCGGTCCTCAGCTGAGGTTCTGGTCTTTGTTCCGGTCCTCAGCTGAGGTTCTGGTCTCTGCTCCGGCCCTCAGCTGAGGTTCTGGTCTCTGCTCCGGTCCTCAGCTGAGGTTCTGGTCTTTGTTCCGGTCCTCAGCCGAGGTTCTGGTCTCTGCTCCGGTCCTCAGCTGAGGTTCTGGTCTTTGTTCCGGTCCTCAGCCGAGGTTCTGGTCTCTGCTCCGGTCCTCAGCCGAGGTTCTGGTCTCTGTTCCGGGCCTCAGCTGAGGTTCTGGTCTCTGCTCCGGTCCTCAGCTGAGGTTCTGGTCTTTGTTCCGGTCCTCAGCCGAGGTTCTGGTCTCTGCTCCGGTCCTCAGCTGAGGTTCTGGTCTCTGTTCCGGTCTTCAGCCGAGGTTCTGGTCTCTGCTCCGGTCCTCAGCTGAGGTTCTGGTCTCTGTTCCGGTCTTCAGCTGAGGTTCTGGTCTCTGCTCCGGTCCTCAGCTGAGGTTCTGGTCTCTGCTCTGGCCCTCAGCTGAGGTTCTGGTCTCCGTTCCGGTCTTCAGCTGAGGTTCTGGTCTCTGTTCCGGTCCTCAGCCGAGGTTCTGGTCTCTGCTCCGGTCTTCAGCTGAGGTTCTGGTCTCTGTTCCGGTCTTCAGCTGAGGTTCTGGTCTCTGCTCCGGTCCTCAGCCGAGGTTCTGGTCTCTGCTCCGGTCCTCAGCTGAGGTTCTGGTCTCCGTTCCGGTCTTCAGCTGAGGTTCTGGTCTCTGTTCCGGTCCTCAGCCGAGGTTCTGGTCTCTGTTCCGGCCCTCAGCTGAGGTTCTGGTCTCCGTTCCGGTCTTCAGCTGAGGTTCTGGTCTCTATTGAGTCTTCGTTCACCTCGGTCACTGTGACTTGTGATGGCAGGAGGAGCACAGCTGATCATTATCAACAGAACCAGCACTGATCAATTGGAATGTTTATTTTGAAGATGTAAAGAACGAGAAAGCAAAAAGAAATGATGAGAGTATAAACATATCTCCTCCTCCTCTTCTCCATTAATCACTGAACGATGATCAACCAGCTCCTCATTGGTCGAAACCTTTGCTCTGATTGATTTACCTAAACATGTCTGAATATATCATTTTTGATATTTATAATTTTATTGTGATTTCGTCAGTGCATTACAAAAAACAAACAATACATGAACAGTATAGGACAGCCCCTTCGTAAGAGTAATGCATTAAATTAAGTAAACTCATATCTAGTGAAAAAGGGAGGAACAGGAAGTGTTTGCATTGCACACATAAAAAAAAAACAATGAAAGGGAAGCAAAGAACAGCCAACAAACAGACAAAAACAAGGTATCATCAAAATAGGTAAGGAAAGGTTGGAAAAAAAAGGAAACTAAATAAATAAAAATAAAAAATAAATAAAAGGTAAAAGAGTTTTTACAATGGAACAATAGCTGTGAAGCCGTCAGGGCCCGGGAGAATACAAATGGCTTCTACTATTTCCTCCATAGTAATTGGCTGATCAAGTGAGATCACATGATGCTCTGACAGGGTGGGAAGACCAAGGGAAGTCAGAAACGCGTCGAGTTCCTGCTTGTCAGCTTGGGACTCGGATGAATAGAGCTTGATGTAAAAATCCCTGAATGCACCGTTTATCTCCCCCGGGTCTGTAACAGCACGTCTCCCTGAGCTCTTGGAGGGCTGGAATGGAGCGTAGAGCCTCTTCTTCCTTAATGTATGTTGCTAGCATTCGTCCAGCCTTGTCCTCTTCTTCAAAGAATTTCTGCCGAGCCCTAAACAATGCAAACTCAGCTTTATGGGTTAATGTGGCATTTAATTCATATTTGAGTCTGGTTATGGTGATCGAATTGGTAGAAGATGTATTGTGTTTGAAAACGTTCTCTGCTATATTAACTTTTTTCTCCAGCTCAAGCTGCTTAGTGATGCTAGTCTCTTTTTTAAAGGAAGCATGTTGTATGATATGGCCTCTGGTGAATGCCTTGAAGGCTTCCCAAATTATGCCAGCGGAGGGTGCAGAAGGCAAGTTAGTTTCCTTATAAAGGTTAATTTGGGTTCTTAAAGACTCTTTGAAATCCAAATCCAGGGGGAGGCTGGAATTGAGTCTCCACCTGCGGGAGCGAACTGTTTTGTTATGCTGAGAAGTACAGGGGCGTGGTCAGAGATAAGTATATTGCCAATGAGGATGCTGCAGAAGAGGTGACCGAATTCTAAATAAGAAAGAAGTCTAGTCTTGACAGTGTGCTGTGAGGGGATGAGTAAAAAGTGTAATCTCTAGCAGAGGGATGTAGCAGACGCCAGACATCCACAAGTCCCGAGTCCTTACAAATGTCCTGTTGAGCCTGTAGAGGAGGGTCCAAGATATGATCTAAAACTAGGCTAAAGTCCCCCCTATAATGACTGGATGCTCCCCTAAATCATTTATCCTTGACTCAAGATTCCCGAAGAAGGCGGGGTCTTCAGTGTTTGGAGCATATATATTGACTAGTATTACAGTTTGGCCTTGAGTTTCAGATTACAGCAGCTGAAAACTTCCAGCTCTGTCACTGACTTCTGCAAGGCATTTAAAGTAATGACGTCCCTACTCCTATTAGTCCTGCATGAGGTGAAAACCCGGCTCATCCAGCCCCGGCGCAGCCTTTGGGCTTCCTCTGGCATCAGGTGCCTCTCCTGCATGAACACAACATCACATTTCTGGGATTTAATAAAAGACATAACCTTCTGTTTTTTGATTGGATGATGCATTCCCCTTGTATTCCACATCATAAAGTTTAACCCATGGTTATTATCTGTTGTCAGTCTGTGAGCAATGGTTAAATATCCCTGTGTAATAAAGTAAAACAAGTTTGAGCTGAGTGACCAGGATGTGTACCGTCATACTGTTGGAGTTGGACACAAAGAAAAAGAAATCATAACTGAAAACATTAAGAAGGGGGTGCCTGAAAAAGGCAAGAACCAAAGCTGGGTGATCAAAATAGAACTTCACCCATGGGCGCTTAAGCAGCACCGCGTTTACAAAAAAAAGACACTTGGGTCCGTGGTTAGAGACAGCAACAGCCTTGTGTCACAGCAAGGGCCATTAAAGTATCTGAGTGAGATTAGGATGATTTACAACGTCTTTCTAATGTAAACAGACAAGAAATAGAAAAACAAGGGTCTTTAACCAATTCTGAAAAATTAACATATGATGCCAACTACATTCAGGTCTTTGAATTCTTATCCTTTATTTAACTCTTTTTATTTTGTATCATTTTTTTACAAGATTGTCTCGGATCCAAGAATATATTGTTCCGAAAATGTAGTTTGAAACTCTCAATATGTGAAATTAAACCCCGAGTTCGATTTTCTTTCTGAGTAAAGTGTAATAAAAGTTCAGATCATCAGTTCAGCCAATAATACCAAAGAGTGAGACCTCACCACTGTTGGTTGATCATCTCTGGAGAGCTGCTGGTTGTGGGGAGAGAGTGATGAAGCTGCTCGCTTTCTTTGGGTCATCAAACTCACCTCAGCCCTCAGGTGTCTTAATCACCAGCACAGCAGGATACATGAGGGAAAATCTGACGCGTCATTCGTGCAGCAGCTTCTTGCACTGGTTGAACTTGGAGCGCATCTCCACGACTGGTCTGGAGTAGTCAGGAAGACCATTATGTGGTGGCCTTTCCATTAGGGGTGGGCGGATCAATCCAAATATCGATAGTATCAATATCAAGGTGAGTATTGGTATCGGATCGATACCAGCGTGATGAGATCGATATTTTTGTTGTAGTTTCTCTTCTATAAATTCAGCAAATCACAGAGTTTGTGTGAGCGCAGCGTCTCTCTCAGTCCTTAAAGCACAGCGCTCCTCTTCACCTCTCACTCCGCTCACTCAGGTTCACTGGAACTGGAACTCAAAAATAAATACTTATATTAAGATATATAACCTACCTCACAATATAATAACCCTTTTGTGTATCTGTTGAAGGAACATTAGTATTCCTATTTAGGCTACATGCAGATAGGTTATAGATTTAATTATGTTAAATGTAAAATGTAAAATCTTCATCCTGTGTTTCATCGTTATCATAATCATGGTCAACTAATTAAAGGCAAGAGTACAAAATCATTCACTGATCAGGAATTTTCAAGTAAAAGTCAGTATCGGTATCAGCAATACTGGCCCTGTATTTACTTGGTATCGGATCAATATCAAAATTTGCAGTATCGCCCACCCCTACTTTCCATGTCACTCTCCCCGCCTTGCATGCCGCTGTGACAATCTGCTCTCTGTCCTGGACCCGGAGGAACCTGGCGAGGATGACTCATGGTTGAAGATCGCCATCTGGTCTGCGCCTGGCGATGGTCCTGTGAGCACGGTCGATCTCCAGCCCGTCGGGATAATTTTGCATAAGAAGATGAGGGCGTCCCAATCTTCACATCCCTCGGGGAAACCAACAAACCGTGAGTTATTGTGCCGGCTTCTGTTCTCTAAGTTGTCAATTTTGCAGTGGAGTTGTTCAGCTTCAGTCTTGGAGGCCGGAGGGTCATTCATCAGAGCTTTATTAGCATCTTCAAGAAAGTCCAGCTAGCTTCTGTATCACCAATACACGTTGCCACTTCTGCTATCTTGCTTTCAACAGCTGTGGTTGCTCGCTGAATGACGTTGAGTTTTTCCTCTTGTTTCTCCGATGTCTCTTTGAGTAGTGCGTACATTTTTGCAATGTCCGCTGCCAGCGAGGCGTTGTCCACATCGGGCTTGCTGGGTTTAGCGTCAGGGCTAGCTTGGTCTGGTTGGTTAGCATTGAGACTGTGAGCTAGCCCAGACCTTGCTGTCGTGTTGGAGCTGTTTCTTGTGGGGATACCGGGTGTTTTCGGTTGGTTAGGCATTGTTGGTTCATTTGGATATTGTGGTTAGAGAGAGGTTAAGTCGTTCCAATATCTCACTTTGTCATGCTATTTACTGCGTCCATGCTGGAACACCGCCATGCTCTCTGCCCGCCTCACGTGACTCCGTCTAAATATATTATTACCTTTTATATTTGTCCAAAACATAACTTGACCAGGTATCTTTCTGAAGATGAGTATATTATTTTTATACACATATAATATATAATATATATAAAATATAAAAAAGAAGAAAATAAGAATAAATATTGAATAACTAACTATCTAGAATAACTAACTAGAATAACTCAAATGTTTCCAGGACCAGGAAAAGTTCTGTTAGTTCTGTTAATATGTGGTCTCTCCAGAACCTGCTGGTTCTAGGACAGTACGTGTGTGACAGAGGACGTGCTGCCCTCTGGTGGCTGACAGACCACCTCTCTGAACAAACAAATGGACCTTAGAGGACACACAGTTTATACTGTGGCGGACCCTGCCACCTCTATAGCTTCACACAGTGCTGTTGGACCTTATTCTCCTCTGACAACAGCTTGTTTATTCACTGATGGAACAAAGTTCATATTACATAATTAACATTGTAAATATTAAAATTCTGAGTTTGAATTTCTTCTCCTAATCTACGTAGTGCTCCTTTAAAGAGGTTAAACACTCAGTATTGAACATATTTGATCAGTTGTAAACAAAAAGCTGTCTGAATTCTTGATGGTGTCACGTTTCAGTCTTCGCGTGGAGAAATCAGTTCCTGTGAGTTACGTAACGTTTGCTGTGTGACATAATCTCTGTCATCACGATCCGTCACACTCAAACAACCAGCTGTCTGTTCTTGTGCACAAACACTCCTGAATGAATAGTAAAACGTAACTGCAGCGATTCAATCATTCATGTGACTCACGTGTTATTTGTGTTAACTGTTGGGTCGTTTAATTTAATGAGACACAAAATCTGTTGTCTTTTTAATTAAGATGTCCACTTTATGAAAACACATAATGTCGTCACAATTAGTAATTAAGGAACAATTGATCAGTGAAAAACAAAATAAAAACATTTTTTTTAATTAAAAATACTGAAACTGCAACTTCACTGAAGTCAATCTTTTTCTTCAGTCAGACAGTATGTTTTAATTTCTGTTTCTTTCTTTCTTCTTTATGCGCATTACTAATTAACTTCATAATATGAAATAACATATATAAAACTTACTAACATTTTTCAACAGAAAGGTTGCCATCAACTTCAAACATTAACAGATAAAGATTTCTCATTTCTGAAAATAACTAAAAAAAATGTGTTTACAAATAAATAAAATAATAAAATAAATAAACATGAACTTTTTGTCACAATTAGCAACAAACCACATTAAAAAACAGATGTGAATTTTTTATGTTACTTTTGACCAGATTTACAGCAATATCTCTTGTAAAAATATAATGTAATATAATGTTAAAACTAAATGTTAAATTCTAAATCTAAATGTTAAATTCCAAATCTAAATGTTAAATTTGAAGCTAAATGTTAAATCTAAATGTAAATCTTAAATCTAAAGGTTAAATTTAAATATAAATGTTAAATATAAATATAAATGTTAAACTTAAATATTAATGCATATAAAGGCTTTCTGTTTGAATTACACAGCGGTTCGTCTTTACACCGGTGCTGCTTGGCTCTGTATTAACAACAGTGGAGAACTGGCGAATCACCACTGCATTGATAATGTGGCTACTTTGTGTGAAAAGGGCTAATGACAGCTAAAGCAGACACCACAGCACTCGGTAGCTTTTATTTTGACACTTTCGGTGACAGGCATTGAGAATTTTCATATTAGCTAAATATTTAGTTTCACCCATGACATTTTGATCTAACATATATATTTAACATTTAGATTTATATTGAACATTTAACATTTAGATTTATATTGAACATTTAACATTTAGATTTATATTTAACATATATATGTAACATTTAGATTTATATTGAACATTTAACATTTAGATTTATATTTAACATATATATTTAACATTTAGATACAGATTTAACATTTAGATTTATATTGAACATATATATGTAACATTTAGATTTATATTGAACATATATATGTAACATTTAGATTTATATTTAACATTTAACATTAAGATTTATATTTAACATATATATTTAACATTTAGATTTAAATTCAACAATTAGATATATATTTGACATTTATATTTATATTTACATTTAGATTTAACATTTAGATTTATATTTAACATTTAACATTTATATTTAAATGTAACATTAAGATTTATATTTAACATTTAGATTTATGTTTAACATATATATTTAACATTTAGATTTAGTAATTTTTAATGGTGTTTGTTGCTAAATGGGGCGAAAAGTTGCTGGGTTTTTTTAGCATGCTCAACTTTACCATCGGTGCCCCATATTCACTAACATCTTTATCTATTTGACCATGTTCATGCACCTGGATTAGCTGTAAAATGCCTTATCACGGAGCTGGAAGCTGTTTTTTCTGATTTGTAACAGATACGTGGTTCTCACAGGACAAACACAGGATGAGCTTATAGAATATGAAGCATTGCTGATGATTAAACCAGCCGACATGATAAAGTAGTTAACATGAGCTCAACCTGAACATTTACAGCGGTAAAATCACTGTGGAGGCACATTTCTGCTGTTTATAAAAGAAATGAATTAAACCAAAAGCTTGATGGAAAAGTTTTACCATGCTAAGTCATAAATATGATCAAATCCTAATTATGAGATTTAGAAATCTAAATTATGAGTTAAAAAGTCAAATCTATTAAATACAAAGTCAAAGTTATCATACACAAGTCATAATAATGGGATGAAAGATAGAAATAAGATAAAATAAAAAGTCATTTATTTATGAATATATGGAATACAAAGTCAACATACAATAAAATAGCAAACAAAAAAGTTACAGGTTATAATTATTAGATAAAAGGTTGATATCCAGATAATAACAATAGCAACATTATGAAAAAGTCATAATAATGAGACAAAAAGTCATATTTATGAAGCAAGAAGTCAAAATTAGGAGATATTAAGACAGATGTATGGAATAAAAAGTAGTGCAGCATAAACGTTAGATAAATAGTCAAAGATATACTGTATAATATAAAGTGACAATTCAGAATTAAGTATTAGATCAAATTCATGACTATAAGGTTAGAAGTCAAAATGTATCTTATAAGAGAGTCTTCCGTCACTGACACATCGTCGATGACACAAGTCTTCTTTGAGTTTCCACATTTATTATGTGATCAGCAGAGAAACTTCACAGATGTCATGTTTACTGTTTGATCATGCGAATAGACGCCCAGTGACAGTTATCGAAGAGCCAATGGTATCTGGAGCCGCCGGTCGCCACAAAGTTAGCGACGGTCTTCCTTCCCCGGAAGTTTCCTTCCATAACAGCCTGCGAGGAGAGAAACAGCAGATCAGATGAGTCTGAGCCTTCATCCTGTGATCTGTGATGAAACATGAAGATTTACATGAAGACTTACCCTCCACTCTCGACTCATGTATCGAGCGTTGACAACCACCGTGTCAGAGGAGACGCCGTATCCTTTTCCTTTGTGGATGAGCCACCGAGAGCCGTTGGCCAGCGTCACTCTGAGGAACAAACAATGTCAGTTCCTTGATGAGTCTGTCGGTTAAAGGTCGGCCAGCACCTGAACACTTCTTATCAAGGTGTGGGAGGTACCTGTACAGCTGTGTGTCCACGTGTAATGTTGGAAACACAACACAATCTACAGACTGTGAAGAGATAACAGTTCTGAAGTGATGATGTCTGTGTGTTGTGTTGTGTTGTGTTGTGGAGTTATTCACTGAAGTTAGCATGCTAAAGCAAAGCTAATGTGCTCGCCCTGATACACCAACACTCCCCTGAGGCTCCGAGCTCCCCATTCAGACCCCCAGATGAAAGGCTAACCGAACCAAAAACAGTTAGCTGTTAGCCTGGTGATATACTGCCCCCTGTGTTCTGAGTATGAATTCAACAGGTGGCCAAGTCTTTCATATTGTATATTAGCTTCTGAGCTTCTTACTCACTCAGGACAGAAAACCTCAACACTGTAATCTTCCATCTTTGAGGAATCTGAACCTGGATCAGAACCACAGGTGCTGTAGACTGACCTGACTCCAGAGTGGCTGATTGGTCCCCACATAATGGGTAATCCAGCCAGCGGCCTCTTCATCAACTCCGCCTTGTACACCTTAGAGTTGTAGAGCCTCCTCAGGTCCGACCCCGACAGGTTGTAGTTGGAAGTGCCTGTCAGAGGAACACATCAGTCACATTAATGTTACCTGTGCTGTGAACACGCACGACTTCCACAGAGTGACTCACACAGCGGCAAAGATCAGGAAGTAGATTCATGTTGTGATTGTGGTGATGTCTGCAGTTAAACTTCTGAAGCAGTCGCAGAAATGTAGAGACATAAAAAGTATGTTTGCCTCTGAGATCGTGAAATATACACCGACCTGGAGTAAATGTACAGAAGTGTTCAGATGGATGAAAGTGACTCACCGCCTCCAGTCGATGCCTCCACAGACACAGCCAGCAGGGTCAGAACCACAGCAGACAGCAGCATGGTGCCGGAAAACATGTTGGATTATAATCTGCTTTGTTTCACAGCTCAGACAGAATTTATAGCGTCCAGACTCTCCTCCCTGTTTGGACCTGCTCAGTATTTACGTCCTCTTGCTCTGTTAATGAATAACATCACGGGTGCTTCCCCACATTTCCCAGAATTGCATTTGCGTGACACCTGAATTCGACTAAAGGCTTGATGGAAAAGTTTTCTCATAGTAAATCATATATATAATCAAATCCTAATTATGAGATTTAAAAATCTAAATAATTTTTTAAAAAGTTAAAAAGTCAAATCCATGAAATACAAAGTCAAAGGTATCATGCAAAAGTCATAATAATGGGATGAAAAGTAGAAATAAAATAAAAAGTCATATTTATTTTGGGGCAAGAAGTCAAAATTAGGAGATATCATGACAGATGTATGGACTAGAGTAGTGAAGCATAAATGTGAGATAAACAGTGAAAGATATATGTTATGATATAAACTGATAATTCAGAATTAAGTATCAGATCCAAGTCATAATTAAAAGGTAAGAAGTCAGAATGTATCTTATAAGAGAGTCTCTCGTCCCGACAGGAGATCAACAATTATGTATTTCTGTTTTCTTTCAATGTTCGACAGTATATAGCAATGGAACGTGCAATGCTGATAAAGTTTACCTTGACAAGCCTTCTTTGAGTTTCCACATTTATTATGTGATCAGCAGAGAAACTTCACAGTCGTCATGTTTACTGATCCATCATGTGAATAGATGCCCAGTGACAGTTATTAAAGAGGAAATTGTAGTCGGAGCTGCCGGTCGCCACAAAGTCGAACTTTATTTAAATCTCAAAAAATCAGTGAGGCTGAGCTCATTTTCACTGATGTTGAGAGCACAAATTAAAAACTTGGTGCAAAAATGTGATGACAAACAGAAACAACACACATAAACAGTCACCACTGTTGTTTCTTCCCTCTCTGATTGTAGCGTTCACTCATTGTTTACATGTTTTGAAAAAAAAAGATCTTATATATTGCACCTTTAAAAGCTTTTCTTGTGAAGCTGCAGCAGTAAATGTTCAGATCAACACTGAACAGGACGTGAGCACAACAGAGCTGATTAATGATCGATCATAAACCTCTGAAGTCTGTAAAGTATCATAGAAGTAAAACATTTACCTTATCAACTCAATCACAGTTGTTTGGAGCGGTCAGTAAACCAGCGCGCTCTCACGTTTCCTTAATGTCACGTTTGGCCTTTATTGAAGGATGATAACAGAATGATCATGAATACATTCACCTTCAGCCAAAGGGTCTCGTGTTGTTTGCCCTTCCACTCCAATAAACACCTGTTCACCTGTCCTAAATCAAAGGGCATACCACGCCTACAGATCACATCACACTATCAGACATCAGATCATCATAAACATCATAATAACACCAACAAAACAGAAACCTCAACACAGTACATTCCAACACATGATCAGCATTCACATCAGAAAATGCATGATTGTGACTCAACATAATTGTGACTCAAAAGGGCAAATCTGAAAAATGGCTTCAACACTCCGGCTCCTAATTGACCGTTATAAGGCAATTCATACATATATACATTCATGAGGAGCCATGAACTCAAAAGTCCTTGGTGACAACATTTAAGATTGTCGAGTGTCCATTTTTTCTCCTTCAAAAAAGAAAAATCAAAAGTCCTTCAAAGTTTCAATAGTTAATTTCATCAAGAGTTCATAACGAGTTCATAAGTTAATTCTTAAATATTCAAAAAATAAAAATAGGTTCCTTTTTTTCTCAGGAATCTCCAACAAGCATATTCGAGATAAGCATTCAAGAGTACATTTCACAATTCATTTTCATTTCCTTTCGATTCATTTCAAAAGTAAATCAGTGTCAGCAGTTCAGAAATATACATATGTCTCTTGATACTTCATAAAACATCATGAATACTCTATACAAGTCTTTATAGCTCGTCATTTAGAGTCAAAATAATATAATATATATATAATATAATTCACGGTAGTTTATCAAGGTAGGGATTTTAGGGTAGTGGCAATGTACTGTAAATACTTAAGGGAGTAGGTTAGTCGGTCAGGTCTGATTGAGCTCATGTCTTTCAGGAGACACAGCTTAGTAATGGGCCTTTCCAACGTGCCATTTGGTGTCTTGACCCTGACTGTGCGTACATGTCACTTTTTGTCTGGAAAAGTGTCTGATGCGTCTCATTGACCAGGAGTTGCGTGCTAAGCTTTCATCAATGATCAGCACTATGTTTCCAAGCTTCAGATTTCTTTAGAACTCATTCCATTTCTGTCTCTCCTGCATCAATGGAAGGTGCTCCCGTGTCCAGCATTTAGATAGGTCTGATATATATTGGACCTGTTTCCATCTCCTTCTGGAATAAGAGTCCAGGTGGAAGAGTGGGCATTCCTCTCAGTTGAAGCAGGTGGTTAGGTGTTAAAGGTTCCGGGTCTTTCACATCTTCTGATACTACTGTGATGGGACGGTTAATGATGACTGCCTCCAGCTCACACAGATCCGTTTGGAGACTTTCGTCATCCAGTGTTTGTTCCTTTGTGATTGAGCAGAGGATCTTTTTGACTATTCGGATGAGGCGCTCCCACACACCTCCGTGATGAGAACCATAGGGAGGATTGAATGTCCACTTGATACCTTCAGCGTGAATCGAATACTGGATCTTATTAAGGTTAAGGTGAGTAAGGGCTTCTTGAAGTTCGCGCTGTGTTCCAATGAAATTTGTTCCGTTGTCAGAGACAATCTCCTTCAACTGGCCTCGTCTGCAGAAAAATCTCTGGAGTGCAGAAATACAGGAGTCTGTTTTCAGGGAGGAGGTCATTTACAGGTGTACGGCTCTACTAGCAAGGCACATAAACAAGGCCCCATACCTCCTCACTCTGCTGCGGCCACTCTTGACTTCAATAGGACCAAAGTAGTCTAACCCAGTATGGGTAAATGTTGGCAAATCAGGTGTTAAACGCATTAGAGGTAGGATGGCCATCTTTTGTTTCATCGCAGTACCATGCCATCGCCTGCAAAGAAGTCACCTTGTCTCGGAAGGAATGCTGTTGGATGTAGGACACAAGCTACTTCTCAGCCTCTGCAACATCCTCCACAGACAGTTTTTGCCCAGTAAGGTCTGATTTAACAGATGTGTCCAGAGAGTGACTTGCTTTCTTCTGTAGGCTCAAGTGTCTAAGACTTCCTTTGAATTTCAAGAGCCGAGCTGAGAGCTAGCCGGTAAGCAAGCAGGAAGGCAGGCAGGGAAGGAGGGTTGAATAGGGCTGGTGTGGAGGGACTCAGGAGAACACCAGCACAGAGAGTGGATACTGCCCTGGAGACCTCTGTGGAATGCAATGAAGAGAAATGGCATGAGCACAAAACCAAGAAAGCAGGAAACACTAAGCAGCAGCATCATCAAGCCACCGTATAGGATGCAAGAGTCTGGTGGTGGAGAGACCAGGTAGAAATAGGCAGTCATGATGAGATGATCCCTCTCAGGTGTGCCACTCAGCTGTTGCTGCTGCAGCTGCTGCCACACACACACACACACACACACACACACACACACACACACACACACACACACACACTCTCTTTCTTTAGCATTCTGTTGATCCGAGAGGCAAGGACAGCGGCTGCAAGCTCCAGCCTTTGGATTGTCACTACTTTCAAAGGTGCAACTCTTGCTTTTCATATCACAAAAGCGATGTGAGGTTGTCCGCTGCTGCTTGTCAGTTTCAGTATCAGATAAAAGTCATAATTAAAAGGTAAGAAGTCAAAATGTATCTTATAAGAGAGGATCAATGAGAGCAGAGAAACTTCACAGACGTCAAGTTTACTGATTCATTTTGCGAATAGACGCCCGGTGACAGTTATTAAAGAGGAAATTGTAGTCGGAGCCGCCGGTCGCCACAAAGTCAAACTTTTTTTAAATCTCAAAAGATCACTGAGGCTGAGCTTTCACTGATGTCGCGAACACAAATTAAAAACTTGGTGCAAAAATGTGATAACAAACAGAAACAACACACATAATCAGTCACCACTGTTGTTTCAGTATCACAGAAGTAAAACATTTACCTTATCAACTCAATCACAGTTGTTTGGAGCGGTCAGTAAACCAGCGCGCTCTCAAGTTCTTAATGTCACGTTTGGCCTTTATTGAAGGATGATAACAGAATGATCATGAATGCATTCAGCTTCAGCCAAAGGGTCTCGTGTTGTTTGCCCTTCCACTCCAATAAACACCTGTTCACCTGTCCTAAATCAAAGGGCATACCACGCCTACAGATCACATCACACTATCAGACATCAGATCATCATAAACATCATAATAACACCAACAAAACAGAAACCTCAACACAGTACATTCCAACACATGATCAGCATTCACATCAGAAAATGCATGATGCCTCAACATAATTGTAAATCAATGATGCAAATCTGAAAAATGGCTATAACAACACGATTTTAACATCTCCACCAATAAGCGTCCTGCACTATAGACCCTTCACTATGAATTTATAAAAGTTTGAGTAGTTTGCAGGAGCACGAGTATGAACACAGAGAGGCTGTTTTTAAGACATGTAAATGTTTCAGTGTAAAGTATTTACTGACAGAAAACCTTTGGAAAAACTCCTTCATCTTTGAGACGAGTGAGCAGAAGTGAAAAGTTAACTCACATCTGGGTTTCAGGACTCGTTCCTGCAGAAAATAGTTTTATTACTGCAAAACTCTCGTCAGTGGAGCTAAATCACGATTATGTTTCCTCGTGTGTGGCAGGTCGTAACAGACATTTATTTTACTCAGAAACTTCAAACCTGTCACTTTAATAGCTTCTGTCTATTTGAGTTTACACAACTCAGCAGAGCTTCTGTAAGGAACATAAAGTCCAGCACAGAGAGGTTGAGTGAATGTGGTCTGGACTCTGTGGAGGAGAGTCATGGTGTCAGAGACTCTGTGGAAGGACAGAATACCTGCACTGTGATCCAGGTACACTCCAACTCTGGAGGACTGAGGACCTGAGATGGGAGTGTGGACATTGTTGTACCAAAACTCACAAATATTTGGGTCACAATATAATGACCAAGATTTGTCATTGTGTCCAAATCCACATTCATCTGAGCTCCCTGCTCTCCTGATATTCTTGTATGCGACGGCTACACAAACTCCTGCTCCTCTCCACTCCACCTCCCAGTAACAACGTCCAGTCAGACTCTCTCTACTCAGGACCTGAGAATACCAAGTGAATCTGTCGGGGTGATCAGAAATAGACTGTTGTCCAATCATTAATGTTGCTTTTCTGTTCCCCTCAGATAATAACAGCAGTCTGTTTGCTGTGTTTGGATCCAGTGTGAGTTCACATGAATATCTTAAGAAGTCAGCTCTGGTCTTGTTCTCTGGTTGTGACAGTAAAACATCCACTTCAGTCTCTGTCAGTGAGATGTTGGTCCATGTCTCTCTCAGGACGTCCTGTAGTTTGTCTCTGACCTCTGACACAGCTGCTGTCACATCCTCAAAGTACTTGAGAGGACGGATCTTGATGCTGGATGAGTGTGTAGACTCACTGAGTGCTGACAGTGAGGGGTAGTTGTGTAGAAACTGGTTGTGATCCTCTGTGTGTGAGAGCTTCTTCAGCTCAGCGTCTTTCCTCTTCAGCTCAGTGATCTCCTGCTCCAGCTTCTCCTGAAGCTCTTTGACTCGACTCACTTCAGTTTCCTGCTGGGATCTGACCTGCTGCTTCACGTCAGAGCGTCTTTCCTCCATGAGACGGATCAGCTGGGTGAAGATCTTCTCACTGTGCTCCACTGCTTTATCAGCAGAGCCATTGATGGCCTCCACCTCCTGTTGAAGCAGCTTCACATCTTCCTCTCTGTCCTGGATTCTCTGCTGGATGTTGTGTCGACTCCCCTCCAGCTCTCTCTGCCTCTCAGTCCTCTCTGCTGCAGCTGACACTGTGTCGTGGCCTTTATGTTCGTCCACAGAGCAGAGATAACAGATACACTGCTGATCAGTACGACAGAACATCTTCATCACCTCATCATGACGAGAGCAGATTTTCTCCTGGAGCTTCTCTGACGGCTCCACCAGCTTGTGTTTCTTTAAAGCAGCTGATTGATAATGAGGCTGCAGGTGTTTCTCACAGTAAGAGGCCGGACAGGATAAACAGGACTTAACTGCTCTCAGTTTCCTCCCAGTGCAGACATCACAGGCCACATCTTCAGGTCCAGCATAGCAGAGATCAGCAGGAGCAGCTTGGAGTCCAGTCTTCTTCAGCTGCTCCACTAAAGCTGCTAACATGGTGTTTTTCAGCAGCTCAGGCCTCGGTGTGAAGCTCTTCCTGCACTGAGGGCAGCTGTAGATCCTCCTCTCATCCTCTGTGTCCCAGTGATTGTTAAAACAGTTCTTGCAGTAGCTGTGTCCACAGGGAGTAGTCACCGAATCTTTCAGTAGATCCAAACAGATCGGACAAGATAATTTTTTTCTTCTCTTCGACAAACAAGCCTCAGTTAAAACCTGAATCTGTGAATATTTCAGTTTTAAGTTGTGAAACACTTCTCGGCTCCAACTGATCGATCTTCCTCAGTTTTCTCTCTAATGGTAAAAAACAGTTGACCTACAAATGGAGACACCAAACTGAACCATCAGAATATATCTACATTGTTTTTCTGACATCTTTAATGATCAACTCTGTCAAACCAACATTTCAAACAAATTTCATTAAATAGAATCCAGAAGGACGTGAACGAACCAGATCAGCTGCTCCCGAAGTTCATTTCTTCAAAAACTTAAATCTATGAATCAAACAAATCTTTGTTTATTTTTGCATTTGATATTTCTTGTATTTTATTAACAAGCAGACTTCAATAAGTCACAGTAAAACTGAAGCCTGCAGTCACTGAGAATCATGAACCAAACAAACACTAATGAAGCTGATGATTTCTGCTTGTCTTGATTAAAATGATGTCGTCCCGTCTGTCTTTTAGTGTCGACGACTTCTGAGAGATTTCAACCTCTGAACGTCACCGGATCCCCTGAAACTGTCAGATATCTTCACACTGTGATAGAAGTCTGACTGTAGAAGGAAACAGAGAGAGATCGCATCAGTGGAAAATATTTTATTCTTCAACATGGTCTGAAGGACGGGAATAAAGGTGTAGTGAAAAACTAATGAGGCGTTTAAATACAAGGAAGCTCCAAAAGAGACCAAGATAGAAATGTAGGAGATCTGCAGTTCAATAATCATGCAGACAAAACAACACTGGACACTACCAATTTCGGGAGAACAGCCTAACTTTCCTTTACCTGCTCTGTTGAAATCCACATGGACTTCTCTGGCTTGAATGATATAACGGAGCTGTGCTCTCCAAAGTCAAGTTCAGGAACAGCCAGTTAGGTTACATATTGCCACTCAAAAATGAATAGTTTGAGGAGTTTGATCAGTAAAGAAGTGCTATCATCAAATAGAAATATAAGCCCACAATGATCAGTAAAATGCTGATGGGTAATGACTGGACTTGAGAAGCGATGTTAGCACATGTCTCCACTGCTTGACAGAAAATACTGTTTTATGCTGTTAAATTACAGTTTCTTATTGTTAACTGAGCATTGACTGTTAATTTACATGTAAGTATGAATATTTAATAGTATTTTACAATTATTTTAAAAGATACTTTTGTAATCCACCTTAAACTTACAGCAATTTATTACAAATACTGTTTTATGCTGTTAAATTACAGCTATCTACTGTTAAACAACTGATTTAACTGTTAATTTACATGTGAGGGATGACTATTTAACAGTATTTTACAATTATTATAAAATACAGTAGAATACTGTTGTAAATCCACCGTAAATATTTAGCAATTCGTTAGTGTATTAAAAAAACTGTTTATTTACAGCAATAACCCTCGTAAAGATATAATGTCAATGTTAAATCTAAATAAAAAATCTAAATCTAAATGTTAAATTTGAATCTAAATGTTAAGTTAAATCTAAATCTAAATGTTAAAACTAAATGTTAATATAAATATGAATGTTAAATTTAAATCTAAATGTTGAATATAAATGTTAAATCTTACTATAAAATTTCAATATAAATATAAATGTTGAATATAAATACAAATGTTGAATTTAATATAAAGGGTAAAAGTTAAATCTAAATAAAAAATGTAAATCTAAATGTTAAATTTAATCTAAATTTTAAATGTCACATATAAATCTAAATGTTAAATACAAATTTAAATGTTAAATTTAAATCTAAATGTTAAATGTTAATGTTAAATATAAATATAAATGTTAAATATAAATACAAATGTTAAATTTAAATATAAATGCTAAAAGTTAAATCTAAATGTTAAATCTAAAGGCTAAAAGTTAAATGTTACATATAAATCTTGATATTAAATACAAATGTAAATGTTAAATTTAAATCTAAATGTTAAATGTTATATCTAAATGTAAGGTCTAAATCTAAATCTAAATGTTAGATCTAAATGTTGAACATAAATATAAACGTTATATTTAAATCTAAATGTTAAATGTTCAGTATACATTTTGAATATAAATATAAATGTTAAATATAATATGAATGTTGATTATAAATACAAATACTAAATTGAAATATGAATGATAAAAGTTAAATCTAAATCTAAATGCTAAATCTAAATATTAGGGGTGAAGTTAAATATTTCGCTTATGTGCAAATTTACACTGTCAGTCACTGGAAGTACCAAAATAAAATCTCATTGAAACTCTACAAGCAGTATTCGTGGTCTCTCTGGTAATCAGGCGGAGTGATTGCGCTGCACTGTGCTCTCATGTTGCCTGCCACCATGTCCAGCAACTTAGCTGGAAACATTAGTAGGGCCTTTTTTGCAGCAATACAGAGGTTCAGCAATGCTTCTGCAACAACAGTGACGGTAGAACTTTTGACTGTGGCTGCTTATTGCCGCGGTTTGGATGTCTTATAAGATAGTCTCTCGTCCCGACAGGAGGATCAATTACACAAGTCTTCTTTGAGTTTCCACATTTATTATGTGATCAGCAGAGAAACTTCACAGATGTCATGTTTACTGATTCATCATGCGAATAGATGCCCGGTGACAGTTATCAAAGAGGAAATTGTAGTCGGAGCCGCCGGTCGCCACAAAGTCAGCGACGGTCTTCCTCCCCATGAAGTCCCCTTCTTTAACAACCTGCGAGGAGAGAAACAGCGGATCAGAAGAGTCTGAGCCTTCATCCTGTGATCTGTTATGAAACATGAACATTTACATGAACATTTACTGTCCAATGTCGACTCATGTGCTGAGCGTCGACGACCACCGTGTCAGAAGAGATGCCGTATCCTTTTCCTTTGTGGATGAGCCACTGAGAGCCGTTGGCTAGCGTCACTCTGAGGAACAAACAAACTTCTTATCAAGGTGTGGGAGGTACCTGTACAGCTGTGTGTCCATGTGTAATGTTGGAAACACAACACAACCTACACACTGTGAAGAGATAACAGTTCTGAAGTGATGCTGTCTGTGTGTTGTGTTGTGTTGTGCTTTGGAGATATTCACTGAAGTTAGCATGCTAAAGCAAAGCTAATGTGCTCGCCCTGATACACCAACACTCCCCTGGGGCTCCAAGCTCCCCAATCAGACTCCCAGATGAAAGGCTAACCGAGCCAACAAGCTAACTGCAGCAACAGTTAGCAGCAGTTAGCGTTTAGCCTGATATACTGCCCCCTGTGTTCTGAGTATGAATTCAACAGGTGGCCAAGTCTTTCATGTTGTACATAAACTTCTGAACTTCTGACTTACTAAGGACAGAAAACCTGTCATCCATTGTCATCTTCCACCTGTGAAGAATCTGAACCTGTATCAGAACCACAGGTGCTGCAGACTGACCTGACTCCAGAGTGGCTGATTAGTCCCGCCACAGAGGAACTTCCCCCCAGCGGCCTCTTCATCCTCTCAGCCTTGTACACCGGAGAGTTGAAGAGCCTCGTCAGGTCTGACCCTGACAGGTCGTAGTTGTGGTTTGGAGTGCCTGTCAGAGGAACACATCAGTCACATAAATGTTATCTGTGCTGTAAACAAGCCACAGAGTGACTCACACAGCGGCAAAGATCAGGAAGTAGATCCATGTTGTGATTGTGGCGATATCTGCAGTTAAACTTCTGAAGCAGTCGCAGAAATGTAGAGACATAAAAAGTAAGTTTGCTTCGGAAATTATATAACTATATAACTGTAACTATACACTGACCTGAAGACTTGCTGCCAGAGAACATGTTGGATTATAATCTGCTTTGTTTCACAGCTCGGACAGAATTTATAGCGTCCCACTCCTCCCTGTTTGGACCCGCACAGTATTTATGTCCTCTTGCTCTGTTAATGAATAACGTCAAAAGTGCCTCCCCACATTTCCCAGAATTGCATTTGCGTGACTCTTAAGTAGTAAGTTGTAAATATGATAAAATCCTAATTATGAGATTTAAAAATCTAAATTATTAGTAAAAAGGAAAGTCTATGAAATACAAAGTCAGAAGTATCATCCAAAAGTCATAATAATGGGATGAAAAGTAGAAATAAGACAAAAAGTCATAGTTATTTAGAAATGTATGGAATAGGATGTCAACATGTGATAAACTAGTCAAAAATATAAGTTATAATTATTAAATAAAAGGTTGATATCCAGATTAATAAACATCAACATTATAACATAAAAAGTCATTATCATGAGACAAAAAGTCATATTTATAGGGCAAGAAGTCAAAATGTATCTTATAGTCTCTCGTCCCGACAATAGAGGATCAATGACACAAGCCTTCTTTGAGTTTCCAGATTTATGATGTGATCAGTGGAGAAACTTTACAGACGTCATGTTTACTGATCCATCATGCCAATAGACGCCCAGCAGGGGCGTCGAACTGGGGAAAAGTGGGACTGATTACCAGGCCGCAATGGGGGAGGAGGTCCTCGAAAGGCCTGAAATAAAAATGTTGTTTTTATTTCATTTTTTATTTCTAAGTAATTATTGTCATAACTAACTCAAAATTGGCAGAATAAACCTGATGAGAGACTTTACTCTGTATAAAAAATAGTGGAGGCTGTCTGAGGCCCCTCTCACCCCTCACAGTACAGAATGGTTCAGTCCACCTGCAGCTGCAGGAGCGGGAAGATGCGTCACAAACACCTTAACAAGCGGAGCGGCTGCTGCTCATCAACATGTCTTTACCCAAGAAAACAAAGTCAGGGAGCCTTAAACGAAAGGAAAGGCAGAAAGAGAAAGAAAGCAAAGAGAGGAAGCCCACTGTAAAGCCCACTGAGGCAATGTGATTGTGATTTTGGGCTATATAAATAAAATTGATTTGATTTGAAGACAACTCCTCACACATTTCTTTCAAAAGAAAGGTGAGCACAGTTCACAGCTAACACAGTTTAAGAACAGTTAAAGCTGATGATAATATCAGTAGTTGTAAAGATTGAAGGCAGTCAGACAGACATGGATCTAGTTTCTCAGTTTGAGCAGCAGCAGGTTCCTCATCCTCATCTCATCCCTCATCAAGTGCTGACTCAAAGTTATTATTACAAGTTATCATTTCACATTGAGGTCGCGGACCTCGCTGTAAAAACAGTTCAGATTTGGAGTGATATTTAGCTCCTTTCCCAGTAAGCTAGCATGACGTGTTTGGTATCAGCGAATCATTCCAATTTCAAGATTTCTATGATGCTAATATCTAAATCTAAAAACTGAAATCAGATTTATGGAAATCAGAAGATTAAATCACAACGACCATATAGCCTCATATATGCAGTGTTGGGAAGATTACTTTGGAAATGTAGTTGGTTACAATTACAAGTTACCCTGTTGAAAATGTAATAGTAGTGTAACTATTTCAATTACTTTCTCAAAGTAATGTAACTAATTAGGCTACATTTGATTACATTTTGATTACTTTTCTTAATTTTGAATGAGATCTCTCAACTGCTAACCATTTTCACATTTTAAGACCTATAGTGTGACAAACCTTTCAGTTCAAAGGTTTAACCATATATTATGAGTCTGACCTTAGGCCTGTACTGAAGGAGGCTCACTTCCTCACTAAATGGAGCGACAACGGGCTGATTTCAGCCAAGAGGAGCAGGTTGTTTTAATGGAGAGAGTATGAGGATACAAAAAAAGCCTGATCACAGCCTGAAGCAACAGTGTTGCTGCAAATATGACAAGAGGAGGCTGATTTTAATTTCTGACAGCTCTACACTGAGCTGCTTTTAAATATGAAGCTTTAGAGCAACAACAACTGTTTTAAACTGTGTTTTATATTGTTTTCATATATTTCACTGATTGCAATCATAAAATGCCAGTGTGTGTTTTATTGAAAGCGAGGCTGGTGTGCATATTAAAATAGGTTACAGTGGGTTTTTTAGGTGCTGTAGCTACAAGCAAATCTCATGTTGTCTCTGTACAAAGACCTTTTTAAATGTGAGAAAACAGAGTAGACTACTCAAGATTTGCGTTTGGGCAACACATAACAGGCGAAACAATGAATTTATTCATGGCCACATCTATCTATAAATAGAGTAACCTCTGTGTGTGTGTGTGTGTGTGTGTGTGTGTGTGTGTTCGTCAAATATCTCTGCGGATCAGGATCAGGCGGATCAGGATCAGACTGACCAGAGCCCACCGCGACCCCCCACCTTAAGAAACAAGCAGATTTATACCTGCAGCGGCGCGAGCTGGACCGGGATTTTGCCGGCGGTTCGGTCCCGTTCTGTTCTGTTCTGTGCATCTAAACTGACTGTTGTGGATTAATGAGATTAAACGAGTACGGACCGAGTCTGTTCGGGTCTGAGGAGATCCGGAGACGCGCGGACAACAAAGTGGAATCGGAATCTGTGGATGAAGCTAGCCGCTAGCCGCTAGCTACACGGCCCACCTCCCGAGGCGATGGACCGGAAGCATCGGCACGTCCAAAACCGGACCTAGGGTAAATAATGTCCGCCACGCTTTTTCGCGAACATCGCTGTCACGTTTGCTTTGGTTCTGGTGCAGGAAGAAACGGTAAAAACGGGCTTTTGTCACGAAAGTGTCCAAGCAGCAAGTTTGGTTGTTGAGGAACAGGAAGTTGTGGGAGGGACCTAGGCGGATGATTGACATGCAACGACGGTCGGTGTGTGTGAGAGTTGAGAGATTTGTGACATTTAGCGTGTTTGGAGTGTGTAGTTAGTGTGTTATGTAGTGTTTGGTGTAGTGTGTTTAGTGAGTAGTGGAGTCGTTTTTTTGTTTAATGAGGAGAAGCTGAATGTGGAGCAGGCAGTGCAGCTCTTCATTCAGCTGGAAGGAGCTCAGGCAGACCTGAGCATTGCCTGCATTTAAATGTAAATAGTTACATATAACTTTGTAAATGTTTTAAATGTATGCACATATTTAGATAAACAACAATTTATATTTGCATTATTAGTAAAAAAAAAAAAAAAAATCGATTGTTAAACATATTTGTGGTTAAAAAAAATCTAACTTTTTCTACTCGGATTTCATGTTTTTTTTTGTGATTTTAGGTCCATTGTGTTAATACAGTATGTCAAAATAAAAAAAATAACTGTACAGTCACACGTGAGGTTGTGCTGAAAATAATGACACCAAGTAAATAGTTTTTAAGATGAAATATAATGGCAAAATCAAAAATAGTCAAAAACAGCCAATTATACCCCGGAATATCAGATTTCACAACAAACCTAAATATCCCTGACGTCCCACCTTCAAACACAGCCTCATTTGGCCATCCATGAAAAAGCTCCTTAACCTCCCACTTTTTTATAGGAATACACTTTTCTTACGGGCACTGCGCTAGTTAAGTTAAATTATCTGTCCTGCTGCGAGCGCACAACTTCTTTCAGTGGTGACTGGCTGTATATAAAAGTAAACAGGCTATAGCCTAATAAATGACCTCCTGACGCGAGTCGGATCAACAGCTGAGCAGCGTATCCCCTCAGCTGAACATCTGTAGGCGGAGACGCTCAGAGAGAAAGTAACCAGCAGCGGATCAGCGCGATCTCTCCCTCCGTACAAATGTTCTGATCCAGCTCCACTGGACTTTCAAAGTAAAGGTGACGCCAGCTGTAAATGAGTTAAATAGTTAAACAGCGGCGTATTTATAACCGATTTTATGATTAAACTCTGAACAGAACCTGGTCGGGGCCAGGTTATGAGCTAAGCATAAGTTACCATTGTGATCTAGCCGGGTTAACAGAGAGCCACCTCTGTAATACAGGGAAGCCTGGCGAAAAACTATTTGATAAATCCGAGCTTTTTCAAATGTAACTTAGGTTGTAATCATTGAAATTTCCAAAAGCAACTGTAATTTAATTACATATTTTCTCCCAGTAATGTAACGGATTACAATTACGTAAATTTTGTAATTAAATTACGTAACGTCCTTACATGTAATTCGTTACTCCCCAACACTGCATATATGTACTGTATGGTACACCACCTGTGAGTCTACAGTCGTGGACCTGCATCCGGGACAACAAGGGAGACAGTGAGCAGTAACCAAGTAACTGTCATGTTGTTCTTTTCACAAATATGGGAATGATAGTCAAAAATATCATTAAAATGCAGAGTTTTATATAAAACAGCATCAACATTTTTTGCTGGTCTATACAACGGCCTAATTACAAAATCCCTGGCGGCGCCCCTGACGCCCAGTGACGGTTATCAAAGAGGAAATTGTAGTCGGAGCCGCCAGTCGCCACAAGGTCAAACTCTAATTTAAATTTCAAAAAATCATTGAGGCTGAGCTCATTTTCACTGATGTCAAGAGCACAAATAAAAAACTTGGTGCAAAAATGTGATAACAAACAGAAATAACGAACGTAATCAGTCTACACTGTTGGTTCTTCACTCTGATCGTAGCGTTCACTCATTGTTTACATGTTTTGAACTAAAATTCTTCCGATTGCACCTTTTAAAGCTTTTCGTGTGAAGCTGCAGCAGTAAATGTTTAGATTGAGGCTGAACAGGACGTGAGCACAACAGAGCTGGTTAATGATCGATCACAAACCTCTGAAGACTGTAAAGTATCATAAAAGTGAAACATTAATGTTATAAACTCAATCACAGTTGTACGACTTAAACATCTCCACCAATAAGCTTCCTGCACTATAGACCCTTTACTATGAATTTATAAATGTTTGAGTAGTTTGCAGGAGCATGAGTATGAACACAGAGAGGCTGTTTTAAGACATGTAAATGTTTCAGAGTGAAGTATTTACTGACGGAAAACCTTTTGAAAAACTCCTTCGACTTAGAGACGAGTGAGCAGAAGTGAAAAGTTAACTCACATCTGGGTTTCAGGACTCGTTCCTGCAGAAAATAGTTTTATTACTGCAAAACTCTCGTCAGTGGAGCTAAATCACAATTATGTTTCCTCGTTTGTGGCAGGTCGTAACAGACATTTATTTTACTCAGAAACTTCAAACCTGTCACTTTAATAGCTTCTGTTTATCTGAGTTAACGGAACTCAGCAGAGCTTCTGTACGGAACATGAAGTCCAGCACAGAGAGGCTGAGTGAATGTGGTCTGGACTCTGTGGAGGAGAGTCATGGTGTCAGAGACACTTTAGAAGGACAGAATACCTGATCTGTTATCCAGGTACACTCCAACTCTGGAGGACGGAGGACCTGAGACGGGAGTTTTGTGATAAAACTGCTAACTGCTACTGGAACAATTCAACACCCAAGATTTATCATTCAACCAAAACTACATTCATCCTCGCTCCCATCTCTGCTGATACTCTTGTAGGCGACTCCGACACCAACTCCACACTTTCCATCGTCCCACTCCACCTCCCAGTAACACCGTCCAGTCAGACTCTCTGCACTCAGGACCTGACTACTGTTAGTGAACCTGTCTGGGTGATCAGAATGAATCTGTAACACTTTTGTTCTTGTTGCTTTTCTGTTCCCATCGAACAGTAACAGATGTCTGTAATCTGTGTTTGGATCCAGTGTGAGTTCACGTGAATATCTTAAGAAGTCAGCTCTGGTCTTGTTCTCTGGTTGTGGCAGTAAAACATCCACTTCAGTCTCTGTCAGTGAGATGTTTGTCCATGTCTCTCTCAGGACGTCCTGTGGTTTGTCTCTGAGCTCTGACACAGCTGATGTCACATTCTCAAAGTACTTGTGAGGACAGATGTACTCATGGAAATCTGAAAGTGGGGAATGAAAGTAAAGTGTAGAGAAAAACTAATGTGGCATTTAAATATAAGGAAGCTCCAAAAGAGACTGAGATAGAAATGTAGGAGATCCTCCAAGCGTTGGGCGAACATCTTCAGTCTTTATCCTTCGGGGGGCGCTGCAGACAAGTGAAGGCTATCAAGTAACATTGAATACAGCCAGGTTGGGATATTAATGTTATTTAATGCCTACATTTGTTGGTTCTTTGTCCCTGCTTACCCTTCACTTATGGGGTGCCGATTGTAAAGTTGAGCATGCTAAAATAAACAGCACCTTTCTGCCACATTTAGCAAAAAAAACACATTAAAAAAACACATGTGATTTTTTTAATGTTAATTTTGACCAGACTTACAGGAATATCTCTTGTGAAAATATAA
Source organism: Sparus aurata (assembly GCF_900880675.1). Lineage (NCBI taxonomy): Eukaryota > Metazoa > Chordata > Actinopteri > Spariformes > Sparidae > Sparus > Sparus aurata. Next base: position 37,622,426 of record NC_044203.1, on the reverse strand, counting down.
TATCAGTGTTAAATGTAAATCTAAATGTTAAATTTGAATCTAAATGTTAAATTTAAATGTAAATGTTAAATATAAATGTTAAATATAAATCTAAATGTTAAATTTAAATATAAATACTAAAAGTTGAAAGTAAAATCTAAATGTTAAATCTAAATCTAAATGTTAAATGTTAAACATAAATGTTAAATCAAAATGTTAAACATGAATCTAAATGTTAAATGTTAAATATAAATGTAAAATATAAATGTTACATCTAAATATAGATGTTAAATCTAAATGTTAAATATAAATATAAAAGTTAAATGTTAAATATAAGTGTATAATCGAAATATAAATGTTAAATCGAAATATAAATGTTAAATCGAAATATAAATGTTACATTTAAATCTAAATGTTAAATGTTGAACATAAATGTTAAATCCAAATGTTAAATCTAAATCTAAATGTTAAATGCTAAAAGTTCAATCTAAATGTTAAACATAAAAACAAATATTAAAGTTAAATATAAAAACAAATTTTAAAGTTAAATATAAATGCTAAAAGTTAAATCTAACTCTAAATGTTAAATCTAAACGCTAAATGTTAAATCTAAATATCAGGGGTGAAGTTAAATATTTCGCGTATGTGCAAATTTACTCTTGTCAGTCACTGGAAGTACCAAAGTAAAATCTCGGTGAAGCTCAACAAGCGCTATCTGTGGTTTTCTTCGGGTAGTCAGGCAGAGTGATTGCGCTGCACTGTGCTCTCATGTTGCCTGCCACCATGTCCAGCAACTTAGCTTGAAACATTAGTGGGGCCGTTTTTGCAGCAATACAGAGGTTCAGCAATGCTTCTGCAACAATAGTGATGGTAGAACTTTTGACTGAGGCTGCTTATTGCCGCGGTTCGCCAATTCTCCGCCATTGTTTGTTCACACAGAGCCAAGCAGCATGATGTTTGATGGGTCAGGATCTCAATCCCAATACATTATAACAGCATCTATACGATAATAAACTGTCAACAGGTTCATGTTTAGACTAACACGGGGACACCTAGGAAACACCCTGAAAAAAACACACAGACATCGTACCGTCACGCCTCTTTAGGAGCTGCAGTGCCGGCTTTCTCTTTGAATTACACAGCAGTTCGTCTTCACGCCAGTGCTGCTTGGCTCTGTGTTAACAAACAACACTGATAATCTGGCCTCTCTGTGTGAAAAGGGCTAGCGACAGCTACAGCAGCCACTGAAGCACTCTGTAGCTTTTATTTTTGCACTTCCGGTGACAGGCAGTGAGAATTTGCATATTAGCTAAATATTTTGTTTCACCCATGACATTTAGTTTTAACATTTAGATTTAAATTTATTGAACATTTAGTTTTAGATTTATGTTTAACATTTATATTTAATATGTATATTATATGTAACATTTATATTTAAATTTAACATTTAGTTTTATATTGAAGATTTAGATTTAGGTCAAAAGTAAAACAAAAACATCTGTTTTTTTAATAGCGTTTGTTGCCAAATGTGGCAAAAAGTTGCTGTTTTTTTAGCATGCTCAACTTTACAATTGGAGCCCCATATTCACTAACATCTTTATCTATTTGACCATGTTCATGCACCTGGATTAGCTGTAAAATGCTTCATCACAGAACTGGAAGCTGTTTTTCTGACTTGTTACAGATACGTGGTTCTCACAGGACAAACACAGGATGAGCTTATAGAATATGAAACATGGCTGTTAAACCAAAAGCTTGATGGAAAAGTTTTCCCATGGTAAGTCGTAAATATGATCAAATCCTAATTATGAGATTTAAAAATCTCAATTATTAGTTAAAAAGTCAAATCTTTTAAATACAAAGTCAAAAGTATCATACAAAAGTCATAATAATTGGATGAAAAGTAGAAATAAGACAAAAAGTCATATTTATTTATAAATGTATGGAATAGAAAGTCAACATACAATAAAATAGTAGTTAAAAAAAGTTACAGGTTATAATTATTAGATAAAAGGTTGATATCCAGATTTTAAAAAACAACATTATGACATAAAAAGTCATAATAATGAGACAAAAAGTCATATTAATGAGGCAAGAAGTCAAAATTAGGAGATATTAAGACAGATGTATGGAATGAAAAGTAGTGCAGCATAAATGCGAGATAAATAGTCAAAGATATACTGTATGATATAAAGTGTTAATTCAGAATTAAGTATCAAACCCTAACCCATAATTATAAGGTAAGAAGCCAAAATGTGTCTTATAAGAGTCTCTCGTCCCGACAGGAGGATCAATGACTCAAGTCTTCTTTGAGTTTCCACATTTATTATGCGATCAGCAGAGAAACTTCACAGACGTCATGTTTACTGATCCATCATGCGACTAGACGCCTGGTGACAGTTATCAAAGAGTAAATTGTAGTCGGAGCCGCCGGTCGCCACAAAGTCAGCGACGGACTTCCTCCCCTGGAAGTTTCCTTCTTTAACAACCTGCGAGGAGAGAAACAGCAGATCAGAAGAGTCTGAGCCTTCATCCTGTGATCTGTGATGAAACATGAACATTTACCGTCCAGTCTCGACTCATGTGCTGAGCGTCGACGACCACAGTGTCAGAGGAGACGCCGTAACCTTTTCCTTTGTGGATGAGCCACTGAGAGTGGTCGCCCAGCGTCACTCTGAGGAACAAACAAACTTCTTATCAAGGTGTTGGAGGTACCTGTACAGCTGTGTGTCCATATGTAATGTTGGAAACACAACAAAATCTACACACTGTGAGGAGAAAAATGTTCTGAAGTGATGCTGTCTGTGTGTTGCGTTGTGTTGTGTTGTGGAGTTAATCACTGAAGTTAGCATGCTAAAGCAGAGCTAATGTGCTCACCCTGATACACCAACACTCCCCTGGTGCCCCGAACTCCCCATTCAGAGTCCCAGATGAAAAGCTAACCGAGCCAACAAGCTAACTGCAGCCAGTGTTAGGAAAGTGCACTTTCTACACGAACTAGTTCAAAGTTCAGTTCACAAATTTTAAAATGAACATGTTCAGTTCATAATTCAAAATTTTGAACTAAGTTCACAGTTCCAAAAATGAACTACTCCCCCAATATGTTGATGCTAGGTTTTAACATTGACACTGCAGCTCTTCGACAATATTCTGTAAAACCAGGTTGTCCAGCTGCGGCTGGGAGATGAAGACAGCGGAGCCGCTACTGTACACCGTTAATGTGATCTGGGTGGGAGAGGATCTGTTTTGGCTCGCCGTTGCCGTGTCTTTTGATTTTTTATTCACTTGCACAGACCTTGAAAGGCTCACCGGGTGCTTTAGAGTTCAAATTAAAAATAAAATACATAAATAAGTAAATAAATAAATAACTTTAAAAAGAGAAGAAGAAGAAAGGGAAAAATAAAATAATAAATAAATAGATAGTTCAGACAGTGGCTTCAGGGAAAAACTTTTCATTATGACTCAGTAAGGTATTACCTTTTTTGTCATTTAACAAAATCAGAGATCTAAGCAAAGAGCTCAGTTCCAGGAGAAAAGGAGCAGATTTAGGTACTGATTTTGTAAATTTTTGTTTGTGAATAAAACATTTTGCATAGGATAACAAAGTTCATCATGTGTTCAAGAGCATTAACTTCTGGGGTAACATAGCAAATAACATGTTTAAGGGTAAGAGAATGGACAGAGCAGCATAAAAATCACTCCAAAACTTTTTAGATATACCACAATAAAAACCAGATGTGAAGCCTTCATTTGTTTTTGCCTCCATGCTCAGCACATTGATGACGCATGCGCGGTGCGACTCTGTGGTGGCTGGTGCTGCCAGTGTTGTGTCCGTTCAGGACGAATTAATCTGTGTTCGTTTGGTAATGCCTCACTGCATGTTTGGTATGCAGCTGTTTCTGTCTGACATAGTTCAGTTTCGTTTTGATCGAAAGTAAAGCGAGTTGCACAAGCCTCTCGTCCAGCTTCCTTTTTATACACAACAGCCAGATTGGGTGTTTTTCCGCTACATATTACTGTTCACGGTGTGTTTTAACTGGTTTTCGCCTGGAAGGCTCGATGGAAATCTGGCACTGTGTTGAAGGAAGTTAAACTGTGAGAACGCGCCGTTCACAAACGCCAGAATGACCTCGTTCACAATAACGTTCATCAGGCAGAAATACAGTACGTTCAGTTCACGTTCACCCAAAATATGAACGAGTTCATGAACGATCGTTCATTGAACGCGTTCAGGCACAACACTGACTGCAGCAGCAGTTAGCAGCAGTTAGCTGTTAGCCTGGTGATATACTGCCCCCTGTGTTCTGAGTATGAATTCAACAGGTGGCCAAGTCTTTCATATTGTACATAAACTTCTGAACTTCTGACTTACTAAGGACAGAAAACCTGTCATCCATTGTCATCTTCCACCTGTGAGGAATCTGAACCTGGATCAGAACCACAGGTGCTGCAGACTGACCTGACTCCAGAGTGGCTGATTGGTCCCACCACAGGGCCACTTCCCCCCAGCGGCCTCTTCATCCTCTCAGCATTGTACACCGGAGAGTTGTAGAGCCTCGTCAGGTTCGACCCCGACAGGTCGTAGTTGTGGTTTGGAGTGCCTGTCAGAGGAACACATCAGTCACATTAATGTTACCTGTGCTGTAAACAACACAACCTCCACAGAGTGACTCACACAGCGGCAAACATCAGGAAGTAGATCCATGTTGTGATATCTGCAGTATACTTCTGAAGCAGTCGCAGAAATGTAGAGACATTAAATGTATGTTCTCTTAGGAAATATTGAAATATACACTGACCTGAAGACTTGCTGCCGGAGAACATGTTGGATTATAATCTGCTTTGTTTCACAGCTCGGACAGAATTTACAGCGTCTCAACTCTCCTCCCTGTTTGGACCCGCACAGTATTTATTTCCTCTTGCTGTGTGCGCATGCGCCGCGGTGCATGCAGCCTTTACCTGTCGCTCCTGCCTACTTTAACTTTGTTTTCAACTTTTCTCCTTTTTTACTTTTTCTTACTTTTCAGTTTTTTTAGGTAGTTATTTCTTAAGCTACTTCCTCTCTAAACATGTTTGTGTGGAGAGTTTTTGTTGTTGCTCTTTTTCTTCTGCCACTCCACCGTCGCTCAGCAACACCGCATTGTTTACCCAGGGATCAGCTGATAGAGCTGAAGCCGGCCGGCTGGCTACGGTGATGGCGGACATCCCTGCTGAACTTTGGAGGAAAACACACCGGGGATGCAGAGGGAAAGGATCGCTGCGACAGAGGAAAAGAGCGAAACACCGGAGACTTTTGGAGAGGAAGACATTCAAGCCGTGTCTCCCCTCTGTCATCATCACTCGGGAATAAGATGGACGAGCTTACAGCGCTAACCCGGAGTCATCAGGAGTACCGGGAGTGTAGTCTGATGAGTTTCACGGAGTCATGGCTACACACGGATGTTAGTTAGTTATTAGTAAAAAGGCAAATCTGTGAAATACAAAGTCAAAAGTATCATACAAAAGTCATAATAATGGGATGAAAAGTAGAAATAAGACAAAAAGTCATAGTTATTTATAAATGTATGGAATCGGACGTCAACATGTGATAAACTAGTCAAAAATATAAGTTATAATTATTAAATAAAAGGTTGATATCCAGATAAAAAAAAACATCAACATTATAACATGAAAAGTCATAATCATGAGACAAAAAGTCAAATTTATTGGGCAAGAAGTCAAAATGTATCTCATAAGAGAGTCTCTCGTCCCGACAATAGAGGATCAATGACACAAGCCTTCTTTGAGTTTCCAGATTTATGATGTGATCAGCAGAGAAACTTTACAGACGTCATGTTTACTGATCCATCATGAATAGACGCCCAGCAGGGGCGTCGAACTGGGGGGGAAAGTGAGATTGATTACCAGGCCGCAATGGGGGACGGGCCCTCGAAAGGCCTGAAATAAAAATGTTGTTTTTATTTTATTTTTTATTTCTAAGTAATTATTGTCATAACTAACTCAAAATTGGATGAGAGACTTTAGTCTGTATAAAAAAATAGTAGAGGCTGTCTGAGGCCCCTCTCACCCCTCACAGTACAGAATGGTTCAGTCCACCTGAGGCAATGTGATTGTGATTTTGGGCTATATAAATAAAACTGATTTGATTTGATTTGATTTGAAGAAAACTCCTCACACATTTCTTTCAAAAGAAAGGTGAGCACAGTTCACAGCTAACACAGTTTAAGAACAGTTAAAGCTGATAATAATATCAGCAGCTGTAAAGATTGAAGGCAGTCAGACAGACATGAATCTAGTTTCTCAGTTTGAGCAGCAGCAGGTTATCATTTCACATTTCACATTACCTCGCGGTAAAACAGTTCAAATTTGGAGCTATATTTAGCTCCTTTAACTGTAAGCTAGCATGACGTGTTTGGTATCAGCGGATTCATTTCAATTTCAAGATTTCTATGATGCTCATGGCTTAAATAAATCTAAAAACTGAGCCTGTGACGGCCTTCAGAAGACAGTAATGTTAATGCCAGATGATCCACAATCATTTTCAGGAGGGTTAAAACAGAGTTATAAAATAAAAGTAGCCTATAATCCATATTTATTTCAGAATGATTTTCATGTATTAAAAACAGTTCTGAAATAAAAAGAGCATATGTATGTGTGTATATATAATATAGTTCAAATTCAGCTATCACTACAATAGAGTGTGTGGTCAGTAGTTTGGGACTCTCACCTTCCTGCTGTGCAGTAGGAACAGAGGAGAACATTTCTGCTGCATGCAGACTGTGTGACAATACAACTCTCAATACAATCAGAGAAATGTTTATATTTTCTGGAAATCAGAAGATTAAATCACAACGACCATATAGCCTCATACATGTGGAGATAAATTAGACCTGCATCCGGGACAACAAGGGAGACAGTGAGTAGTAACCACGTAACTGTCATGTTGTTCTTTTCACAAATATGGGAATGATAGTCAAAAATATCATTAAAATGCAGAGTGTTATATAAAACAGCATCAAATTTGTTTGCCAGTCTATACAAGGGCCCGATTAGATTCCTTTTCATGGGGCCCAAAATCCCTGGCGGCGCCCCTCACGCCCAGTGACAGTTATCAAAGAGGAAAGTGTAGTCGGCGTTGCTGCTGGAAGGCGCCACAATTTAAATTTAAATCTCAAAAAATCATTGAAGCTGAGCTCATTTTCACTGATCTCTAGAGCACAAATAAAAAACTTGGTTCAAAAATGTGATAACAAACAGAAACAACGAACATAATCAGTCAACACTGTTGTTTCTTCACTCTGATCGTAGCGTTCACTCATTGTTTACATGTTTTGAACTGAAATTCTTCCGTATTGCACCTTTAAAAGCTTTATATTTGAAGCTGCAGCAGTAAATGTTCAGATTGAGCTGAACAGGACGTGAGCACAACAGAGCTGGTTAATGATCGATCACAAACCTCTGAAGACTGTAAAGTATCACAAAAGTAAAACATTAATGTTATAAACTCAATCACAGTTGTACGACTTTAACATCTCCACCAATAAGCGTCCTGCACTATAGACCCTTTACTATGAATTTATAAAAGTTTGAGTAGTTTGCAGAAGCATGAGTGTGAACACAGAGAGGCTGTTTTTAAGACATGTAAATGTTTCAGTGTGAAGTCTTTACTGACGGAAAACCTTTTGAAAAACTCCTTCGACCTCGAGACGAGTGAGCAGAAGTGAAAAGTTAACTCACGTCTGGGTTTCTGGACTCGTTCCTGCAGAAAATAGATTTATTACTGCAAAACTCTCGTCAGCAGAGATAAATCATAATTGTGTTTCCTCGTTTGCGGCAGATCGTAACTTAACTGACATTTTACTGAGAAACTTCAAACCTGTAACTTTGATATTTTCTGTCTATTTGAGTTAACAGAACTCAGCAGAGCTTCTGTAAGGAACATAAAGTCCAGCACAGAGAGGCTGAGTGAATGTGGTCTGGACTCTGTGGAGGAGAGTCATGGTGTCAGAGACGCTTTAGAAGGACAGAATACCTGCACTGTGATCCAGGTACATTCCAACTCTGAAGGACTGAGGACCTGAGACGGGAGTGTGGACTTTGTTGTGATAAAACTCATAACTGCTACTGGAACAATTCAACATCCAAGATTTAACATTTCGACCAAATCTATATTCATTCGCTCCCATCTCTGCTGATACTCTTGTAGGCGACTCCAACACCAACACCAACTCCACACTTTCCATCGTCCCATTCCACCTCCCAGTAACACCGTCCAGTCAGACTCTCTGCACTCAGGACCTGATTACATGAAGTGAAACTGTCTGGGTGATCAGAATGAATCTATAACACTTTTGTTCTTGTTGCTATTCTGTTCTCATCATGTCTGTAAGCTGTGTTTGGATCCAGTGTGAGTTCATGTGAATATCTTAAGAAGTCAGCTCTGGTCTTGTTCTCTGGTTGTGACAGTAAAACATCCACTTCAGTCTCTGTCAGTGAGATGTTTGTCCATGTCTCTCTCAGGACGTCCTGTAGTTTGTCTCTGAGCTCTGACACAGCTGCTGTCACATCCTCAAAGTACTTCTGAAATCTGAAAGTCGGGAATAAAAGTCAAGTGTAGAGAAAAACTAATGTGGCATTTAAATACAAGGAAGCTCCAAAAGAGACCGAGATACAAATGTATCCTCCAAGCGTTGGGCGAACAATTTCAGTCTTTATCCTTCGGGGGGCACTGCAGACAAGTTATCAAGGAACATTGAATTAAGCCAGGTTGGGATATTAATGTTATTTAATGACTACATTTGTTGGTTCTTTGTCCCTGCTTACCCTTCACTTATGGGGTCCCGACTGTAAAGTTGAGCATGCTAAAATAAAAAGCAACTTTCTGCCACATTTAGCAACAAACCACATTAAAAAAACAGATGTGAATTTTTTTATGTTAATTTTGACCAGACTTACAGCAATATCTCTTGTAAAAATATGATGTCAGTGTTAAATCTAAATCTAAATGTTAAATTTGAATCTAAATGTTAAATCTAAATATAAATGTTAAATCTAAATCTAAATGTTAAATTTAAATCTAAATGTTAAATATAAATCTAAAAGTTAAATGTTAAATTTAAATACAAATACTAAAAGTTGAATGTTAAATCTAAATCTAAATGTTAAATGTTAAACATAAATGTTAAATATAAATGTTAAATCTCTAAATGTTAAACATAAATATAAATGTTAAATTTAAATATAAATACTAAATGTTAAAAGTTAAATATAAATATAAATATTAAATCTAAATATAGATGTTAAATCTAAATGTTAAATGTAAATATGAATATAAATGTTGAATTTAAATATAAATGCTAAAAGTTAAATGTTAAATATAAATGTATAATCGAAATATAAATGTTAAATCGAAATATAAATGTTAAATGTTACATCTAAATATAGATGTTAAATCTAAATGTTAAATGTAAATATGAATATAAATGTTGAATTTAAATGTAAATGCTAAAAGTTAAATGTTAAATATAAATGTATAATCGAAATATAAATGTTAAATCGAAATATAAATGTTAAATTCAAATCTAAATGTTAAATGTTGAACATAAATGTTAAATCCAAATGTTAAATCTAAATCTAAATGTTGAATGCTAAAAGTTAAATCTAAATGTTAAATGCTAAAAGTTAAATCTAAATGTTAAACATAAAAACAAATAATAAAGTTGAATATAAAAACAAATATTAAAGTTAAATGTAAAAACACATTTTAAAGTTAAATATAAATGCTAAAAGTTAAATCTAAACGTTAAATCTAAATCTAAATGTTAAATCTAAATGCTAAATGTTAAATATAAATATCAGCAGTGAAGTTAAATATTTAGGTAATATGCTAAATCCACTGTCAGTAACTGGAAGTACCACAATCAAAGCTCAGTGAAGCTCAACAAGCACTAGCCGCGGTCTTCTTCAGGTAGTCAGATGGAGTGATTGCACTGCACTGTTAGTCAAGTCTCTTCACCGTGCTCTCGTGTTGCCTGCCACCATGTCCAGCTGGAAACATTGGTAGGGCAGTTTTTGCAGCAATACAGAGGTTCAGCAATGCGTCTGCAATGACAGCAACAGTAGAACTTTTGACGAAGGCCGCATTATCGCCACAGCCGCGGTTCGCCAATTCTCCGCTGTTGTTTGTTCACACAGAGACAAGCAGCTTGATGTTTGATGGGTCAGGATCTCAATCCCAACACATTATAACAGCATCCATATGATTATAAACTGTCAGCAGGTTCATGTTTAGATTAACAGGAGGACACCTGAGAAAACATCTTGAAAGAAGACACAGATGTCATGATCATGACATGTAGCATCACTCTTCTTTAGGAGCTGCAGGGCCAGCTGTTTGAATTACACAGTGGTTCGTCTCATGCAGGCACTGCTTGGCTCTGTTTTAACAAACAACACTGAAAATGTTAATGACAGCTACAACATCCACCACAGCACTCGGTAGCTTTCATTGTGGTACTTCTGGTGACAGGCAGTGAGAATTTGCATATTAGCTAAATATTTAGTTTCACCCATGACATTTAGATTTAACATTTATATTTATATCTAATATTTATATTTAACATGTATATTTACTTTTAACATTTATATTTAACATTTACAATTTATATTTAAATTTAACATTTACAATTTATATTTAAATTTAACATTTAACATTTACAATTTATATTTAAATTTAACATTAAGATTTAGATTTAACACTTAGATTTGAATTTAACATTTAGTTTTAACATTTAGATTTAATATTTAGATTTATATTCAACATTTAGATTTTGATTTTGATTTTACATTTACATTATATCTTTACAAGACAAGTGAATATCACAAAGTTCACAAATATTGCTGTAAATCTGGTCAAAAGTAACACAAAAGAATTCACATCTGTTTTTTTAATAGGGTTTGTTGCTAAATGTGGTGAAAAGTTGCTCCTTATTTTAGCATGCTCAACTTTACAATTGGAGCCCCATATTCACTAACATCTTTATCTATTTGACCATGTTCATGCACCTGGATTAGCTGTAAAATGCTTCATCACAGAACTGGAAGCTGTTTTTCTGACTTGTAACAGATACGTGGTTCTCACATGACAAACACAGGATGAGCTTATAGAATATGAAGCATGGCTGATGATTAAACCAGCCAACATGATAAAGTAGTTAACTTGAGCTCATCCTGAACATCTACAGCGGTAAAATCACTGTGGAGGCACATTTCTGCTGCATATAGAAATAATGAATTAAACCAAAAGCTTGATGGAAAAGTTTTCCCATGGTAAGTCGTTAATATGATCAAATCCTAATTATGAGATTTAACATCTAAATTATTAGTTAAAAAGTCAAATCTATGAAATAGAAAGTCAAACATATCATAAAAAAGTCATAATAGGATAAAAACTAATAATAAGATAAAATAAAGGCAGTTATTAATAAATGTATGGAATAGAAAGTCAAAATACGATAGAATAGTCAAAATGTAAGTTATAGGTTATAATTATTAGATAAAAGGTTGATGTCCAGATAAAAAAAAACATCAACATAATGAAAAAGTCATAATAATGACACAAAAAGTCATATTTATGAAGTCAAAATTAGGAGATATTAAAACAGATGTATGGAATAAAACGTAGTGAAGCATAAATGTGAGATAAATAGTCAAAGATATACTGTATATATAAAGTGATAATTAAGTATCAGATCAAAGTCATAATTATAAGGTAAGAAGTCAATGTGTCTTATAAGAGAGTCTCTCGTCCCGACAGGAGGATCAATGACACAAGTCTTCTTTGAGTTTCCACATTTATTATGTGATCAGCAGAAAAACTTCACAGACGTCATGTTTACTGATTCATCATGCGAATAGACGCCCAGTGACAGTTATCAAAAAGGAAATTGTAGTCGGAGCCGCCGGTCGCCACAAAGTCAGCGACGGTCTTCCTCCCCAGGAAGTTTCCTTCTTTAACAACCTGCAAGGAGAAAAAACAGCAGATCAGAAGAGTCTGAGCCTTCATCCTGTGATCTGTGATGAAACATGAACATTTACCCTCCAGTCTGGACTCATGTGTCGAGCATTGACGACCACCGTGTCAGAGGAGATGCCGTATCCGCCTCCTTTGTGAATGAGCCACTGAGAGCCGTTGGCCAGCGTCACTCTGAGGAACAAACAAACTTCTTATCAAGGTGTTGGAGGTACCTGTACAGCTCTGTGTCCATGTGTAATGTTGGAAACACAACACAATCTACACACTTTGAGGAGAAAAATGTTTTGAAGTGATGATGTCTGTGTGTTGTGTTGTGTTGTGGAGTTAATCACTGAAGTTAGCATACTAAAGCAAAGCTAATGTGCTCACCCTGATACACCAACACTCCCCTGGTGCTCCGAACTCCCCATTCAGAGTCCCAGATGAAAAGCTAACCGAGCCAACAAGCTAACTGCAGCAACAGTTAGCAGCAGTTAGCGATGAATCTTGTGATATACTGCCCCCTGTGTTCTGAGTATGAATTCAACTTCTGACTTACTAAGGACAGAAAACCTCACCATTGTCATCTTCCACCTATGAGGTGCTGCAGGGTGACGTAGGCGTGCAGACTGACCTGACTCCAGAGTGGCTGATTGCACCCAGCACAAAGCGAGTCCCCTCCAGCGGCCTCTTCATCCTCTCAGCCTTGTACACCGGAGAGTTGTAGAGCCTCGTCAGGTCCGCCCCCGACAGGTCGTAGTTGTGGTTTGGAGTGCCTGTTAGAGGAACACATCAGTCACATTAATGTTACCTGTGCTGTAAACAAGCACGACCTCCACAGAGTGACTCACACAGCGGCAAACATCAGGAAGTAGATTCATGTTGTGATTGTGGTGATGTCTGCAGTTTAAACTTCTGAAGCAGTCGCAGAAATGTAGAGACATAAAAAGTATGTTTGCCTCTGAGATCTTGAAATATACACCGACCTGGAGTTAATGTACAGAAGTGTTCAGATGGATGAAAGTGACTCACCGCCTCCAGTCGACGCCTCCACAGTCACAGCCAGCAGGGTCAGAACCACAGCAGACAGCAGCATGGTGCCGGAAAACATGTTGGATTATAATCTGCTTTGTTTCACAGCTCAGACAGAATTTATAGCGTCCAGACTCTCCTCCCTGTTTGGACCCGCTCAGTATTTACGTCCTCTTGCTCTGTTAATGAATAACGTTACGGGTCAGCTGGCAGGCTGCAGCTGATGTTTACACACAGTGAAAAAGCCCAGATTTCATCACATCAGAAAAAACTCACCTCAGCAAACTTTGACTTCAACTTAAATGTGGGGTTTATTTTTTGGGCTTTGACTTTAGGTGCTTCCCCACGCTTACCAGAATTGCATTTGCGTAACTCTTAAATAAAGAGATTCTGTTTGCAGCTGCCCGGTTCAATGAGATGCTGACAGTACTGAGTCTGCTGGATGTTCAGACTGGGTGACACTTTATATTCAGGAACGAGCCCACAAAGTCAGTTCATTCTTTAAAGATCCCTCCAATCAGTTTTGAACCTTTTTCGAACCTCCAAATGGTGTTTTTGTTATTATTACACAAGATGTGAACAAAAGAACCGGTCAGCACAGGAGTTCCTGACCTTGTTTAAACAAGGTTTAAATGTCCAGCATGTTGAAACTGGCGAACCCATCCTGAGCGTTCACACCCAGGGACTGACTCCAGATCTGAGGCCTCTGCTCTGGCGGATCAACCTAATGTGCATGTGTCCTTAGGAGGTGTTATAGTCCTCCTTTTCAAAAAAGCCGCCACTTGGCCGCCACTGGGTTAGACATAAACATGTGACCTGACGTGAAGCACGAAGTTGGGCGTGAAATGTAAAGCAGGTCAAATTTGTCTTCAAAATAAGAGCTGTACACTGCACCCCATTGGAGTTTAGAGCTGGGTTCTTAGCGGCAGGCAGAGGCGGAAATAGGTGTATATGTTTTTCGAGGCGGCAAATTGGTGGACCAAAACAGACCCCCAATATACCGCCTTCTGTCTAAATCCACGGACCTAGCTGCAAAAAAGATGGCCACATTGGCGGCTTGCTGCCCAGTATAAAAGTATAGAGGATGATATCATTGTAAAATATCCCATAGACTCTCAGCAGCTTCTCGTAACAACATCGCTCAAATAATCCAACAGTTTTATCATAGAAAAGATTTTAATGGTAAAACATGAACTTTGACATCTGTATTCTTTATATTTCTATATATTTTCATTTTTCTGTGTGTGTTTTGGTGACGGTCCCAGCAGCCGTCTGATTGGTTCAGCAGTAACGTGGCCTGGCTGCGTGGCATCAGGTGTACAGGAGGTCGTCAGCAGGTGGTCAGCACGTCGCGGTGAACAAAAGCTTCCCGGCTGCAGAACAGACTGGAGCTGCTGGCACTGATGCCTCCGACAGCGGGCAGGTAGGAGTGATGGAGGATGGGCAGCTGCACCGACAGGCGGCGCCACATGCTGAGAGAGAGACGACAGGAAGGAGGTGAAGCTACAGAAACACAGCAAGCATCATGTCTGCTTCAATTGCTGCCACATTTACTTATTACTGTGGATACAGTCAATTTAAACAGTCCAAGTTATTATCAGGTCATGTTTCATTATTCTGTGAACTGTTTCCAGTAAAAATACTTTTCCATCCAAACGTTCCACTCAGACCAAATAAAGTATGATGTGGACTAGTAGTAGGAGAATGCTAGTTCACATCCTGGGTGCCCTGGAGCAAGGCACCGGCCCCTAACACTGCTCGTTGGGCACCATAGTATGTGTGGCAGCCCCTTCACTAATCTCCTCCATACACTGCATGTGTATGTGTGCGCCTGTGTGTGTAATGTGAGTGGAAAAAAGAATTTCCTCTTGTGGGATTATAAACAGTATATATTAAAAAATTAATAATCTACAGACTGCTCCTTTAATCTACAGACTGAACCTTTAAACTACAGACTGCTCCTTTAATCTACAAACTGAACCTTTAATTTACAGACTGCTCCTTTAATCTACAAACTGAACCTTTAATTTACAGACTGCTCCTTTAATCTACAGACTGAACCTTTAATCTACAGACTGCTCCTTTAATCTACAGACTGAACCTTTAATCTACAGACTGCTCCTTTAATCTACAGACTGAACCTTTAATCTTTAATCTGGTTCTGTCGGACAGTTCTGGTCAGGTGGTCTGGTCCAGTGTGGGTGTTTGGACTCACTGCTCAGGAGAGTTGATGCCGTCTGGACTCGCAGGTTTCCTCTCAGGACACACCTGAGCTACGTGAGTCGACGTCACACACCTGTCGTCACCTGCAGGATGAGAAACAGTCGTCAGAGAAGAAGATTCTGACTGAAGTCAGCTGATGATGTGAAACGTCTCTGAGTGGACTCGTGTTTGTTACCATCGTGTTTCTCAGCAGCTGACTCGGACGTGTCACAGAGCTGCATGGTGATGGTTTCTATCTCCACGTCGAGCTGCAGAGACCAGAACACACACAGCGCCGCAGGTTCGTTCATGTTGCATCACACGGCCTCGTCTTCATCACTGTTTCTGTCCTCACCTGTGCAGTTTGACTCCTCAGCTCCTGGTTCAACAGGTTCAGCTGCTCCTCGTCTTCACCTTCATCCCCCTCTGCAGCTTCACTCTGCACCAGCAGCAACTGCAAAGACACAACGCAGGAAAAAGTCCCTGTTCAGACCCGGTACCACAGGTGTGACCGCCCCCGAGACACACCGAGGACACAGGTGATCACCCAGACCACATTCACCTGGCCGACTGATGTCCTCTGTGAAGGAGGAGACAGACCGTATCGCATCACCAGACTCCATTAACAAATGTGGTGATTTAAAGAGTTGTTGAGTTAAAACAAACTTAATAACGTAGTGAAACTGCGTCTCTGACAGATCATGTAACTCATTGTGTCCTTGTTGTAAATTCAGCATTAAATGTAATACATGAAGCCAACTATTAACCACAACATCACCAGACTCCCTTAAAAAATCAGCTAATTTTGCCTGTCTGCTTCTGTGTCTAAAGTGCTAAAGTCTTACCTGCCAACATTGATCAGCTGTTTGAACACACTGTTTACACTGATGTCACCATTTACACTCCATTTATGAAAGAAGAAACATGTTATTGATCTAAACATGTCACATGTTACAAAGACACTAAACAGGAACAATATAGGCTACTTCTTTGTCCCCGTGGAGAAAGTCCCCAGACTCCCTTAACAAATGTGTCAGTTTAGTGAGTTGTTGAGTTGGAGACACTTTATAAACTCTGTGAAACTCTGTCTCTGACTCATTCTGCATTATTTGGACCTTCTTGTTCATTCAGCAAATGTTCTACATGAACTTCTTTCTGTCTCTGAGTAGAAACATGTCTGTTTGTCTCAGTGATGGACGGGTTTGTTTAATATGGAGCAGGAAGTGACGTCACATCAGGACATATGGACTCAGAGTTTAACTCTGTGATGGATGTTAAAGTTCTGATCCGGACCTGACGGGTCGGCCTCACAGTCTGCTGTGTGAGTATAAACACACAGAATGAACACAGCGATCGTCACACTGACCTTTGGTCCAAACACTGAGCTCAGGATGAACATGTTACAGCAGAGGATGATGCCGCTGGTCAGACAGAACTGAAGAGGAGGATTGTGGGTCGTCAGCAGCGATCCTGACACTCCCGACACGCTGAACACCATCACAGCAAACACACTGAGCGTGAGGCGTTCACTGCTGACGTGATCCGCCTGCACAGCCCTGATGCTCCAGGCCAGGAAACATCCCAGACCCTGAAAGAAACACAGCGCTCTGTTTTAATGCAAACACACGATGTGCAGCTCTAAATCTGATACCTGATCATGTCAATTCTACAGTGATAAATAAAGTCACTGTTGAGAGAAAAGTCCAGCGTGATGTTTCCTCACTGATGGTTAAAATCTAAGAATGGAAACGTTTTAGTTTTCTGGTGTGAAACTGAAATTGAGTCCTTGTGAGGGAGCTAGTGTGGCTGCAGACTGAATGTTGTGTGACGTTAGCTGTGATGTGGTGTGATGTTGTGTCAGTCCTGACCATCACAGGTCCTTTGTACCCGCAGGCAGCAGTGAGCCACAGCTCCATGTTGACGCTGCTGCAGTGTTCAGAGTACGGACGCACGACAGCGTCCTGAGCAGCCGCGTCGCTCTGAAACAAACAGGAAACACAGATCACCTGAGAGACAACAACACGCACAACTATCACACCTGAGCCTTCACTTCCTGCCCCTCCTGTGGTACAAGTACTCCACGAGCTAAATACTTTCTGATCCCGTTCGTCTTTTGTTTCTCTGTAGAAAGCAGTCCAGCATTTTTCTCCTACGACAGACGGGTTCACTGCTGACAGGAAGTGCTTACAGCTAATTCTGCAAAGATTTATTTTAGTTTTGGATAATGACTGAACTTTTCTCTCAACTGAACAAAAACCAAATCCTGTATGAAACCTTGATATTGTGATTATACTCGTTTTTATGTATTTCCTTCAGGTTGTTCTCTGAACGTGATTTGCTGAATCTCCCGTCTGCAGAACCTTGAACCTACATAATGGGGATAAACTCTTCTTCATCTGCCTTTTTGTCTTTTTAACCTCCACCCTCGTCCTGTCTCACCCATGCGTGATGCTGCTGCACCACCCATCTGAGAGGGTCCAGGATCTGCCAGCTGGAGAGAACAAACACGTCGAGCAGGAGCATCCAGAGCACCACACAGCCTGCTCGCTGCTGCTGCTGCTGCTGCCGCTGCTGTCAGTCACAGAGACACTTCACTGTTAGAGGACTGATTGATTTTAAACACATGCAGAAGTCACACGAGGCTGTGCTGCGGCTGATTAACCTTCTGTCTGATGCTGCACAGCAAATAAACCCTCCATGTTTTGGTGAAGAGCACAGCGAAGCCGACCGTGTGTCCCACGGAGAGAGTCCACAGTCGCACCTGCCGGACAAACACGTTCCTTCAGACCTCGTTTGTATTCAACCAACAGCTCGTTAAAGTCACCATGTGCACAATTCTTCTCGTTACATCATGTGTGAATTATTTTTATGATTTGTTCATATAAAATGTATTCAGTCAACACAAGGACAGAAAATGTTGAATTTGACTTTGATCATTAAATATGTATATTTACATGTTTACATGCACTTCTATGTAGCTGTATATGAATATACTGAATGACTGTTTATTAATGTGTCCTGCTGCCGTCTGAACTCACAGAGCAGAGCAGCTCAAGTGTCCAGTTGGACAGCGAGGCTTCGTCCAGACCGGAGATCAGGACCGAGGAGGAGGACAGCAGGATGCCCAGCAGCAGCAGCTCGTCCTGGGATCCACTGCGGGATCTCAGCAGCCTGCAGGCGCAAACAGAAGAACCAGAAATCAGGTTTAGTGGCAGAAAGGTTTGACACAGACAGACAGTTGGCTTGTGAGAGAAAAGAAAGAGGAAAAGGTACTGCAGGACTCCAGAATCATTCATATAAAAAAGAAATGTACAGTGAGAATTTGGAATAAAATAAATGAACTGCAGTTCCTCTAACGGCCACTTGAGGCTCCAAACGTGAGTGAATCCCCTCAACAGCCTGTGTTAACAATCACGTGTACAGCTGGTAAGGTGAAGTGTGGTAGTCCACAGAACAGTTCTGGAGCTTCACAGTCAAACAGAGTTGCAGCATTCTGCTGAACAACTGAAGCAGCTGAGACTTGATTTAAACATCAGAAGTCTCCATCAGCTCGTCTGCTGTGATCTCAGTCTGCAGGAGAGAACACATCACTAACTGATCTCAGACCAGATTTACAGCCTCGGTCGAGCTTGAGCACCCACTTCTGAAGAGGCGAGTGCTAACACTGTTAGCTTAGCAGCTACACTGAAGAGTCCATGTTTAATAACTGTGTAAATAACGTCACAGCGACTTCGTCCACGTTTTAAACAGTCTGTGGTGAAATACAACAGCTGATGAGTGATTGAATGTGTAACAGGATGTTTCTGTTTCAGCGTCTCTAGAAGTCGTACCGGTGTGTACGGTTGATGATGGTGAGGAAGAGGACGATCAGAGTGATGATGATGGTCACGGCTGCAGCAGAGGAGACGATGGCGTACAGGAGGAAGCTGACATACTGTCGCTGTGGAACCACCAGAGTCTGATCTCTGGCTGGTCCTGGACCTGTGGGACCAAACACCCAATACACACTTTATCACGACTGATCAATAACCGATCAATGACTGATCACCAATCTATACAAATCAAAGATAAGATGTAATGTTAGAGTTTAGTGTCTCACCTTTAAACTTCAGCTGCTGGTTCATCAGTCTGAGCTGCTGTGTGGAGGTACTGAACTCTCCGACCAACACACCACTGCTGCCTGCCACACACACACACACACACACACACACACACACACACACACACACACACACACACACACACACACAGAGTGATGCTGATTAATAACATGTGAATTTAAACACACACAGAGCATCAAGTGATTTAAAGCACCTTGAAACTGGATCAGCTCGATCGACGTCATCCTCTCCCCGTTACGAAACAGCACCGGACCCTGAAATAACACAAACACACAACTCAAAAAATCACACAGGTGTGTTACAGGTGTGTCTCAGGTGTGTTACAGGTGTGTCTCAGGTGTGTTACAGGTGTGTCTCAGGTGTGTTACAGGTGTGTCTCAGGTGTGTTACAGGTGTGTTACAGGTGTGTTAATGTGCTCACTGTGAGTCCTTCAAACTGCGTCTGCTTCACGGCCTCCAGCAGCATCTTGTATACTTCCTCCTCGCTGACGGTCACGTTTCTCTGGGCGCTGTACTTCTCTCTGTGCTTCACGGCCTCCATCACCTGACTCAGAGCTTTGGCGGCGACCCAGACAGCGTCATAGGCGAAGGCGTGGAGGGCGCTGACCTCTGACCCCTCCTGGAGCAGCTGTGTGAGGAAGGAGTCCTGGTAGTCCTGAGGAGTCTGCACGAAACACAAACAGAATGGTCACGTATAATTAATGAGTAGCAGCGTTCTGTCTGCAGCTGTGGGTCGGGTTTGCTGTCACATGTCTTATGATCTGTATTATCATGTAACAAGAGGAGACTTCTGTCACTGAGGAGGTGTTGGTGGATTCTGACCCGTCCAGAGACTCCGGCTGTGTTCTTGGTGCTGAGCGGTCTCATCTGCAGCCTGATGGATCCGTCTGCAGCCGTCAGCAGACTGTTGGCCGTGCAGCCGGACTCCTGCCAGCCCAGCCTCCACCCTGCTGATCCTCCATCAGCGACGATCCACTGGTACCGAGATCCAAACAGGTTCAGCCTGTAGGCCTGAAGGTCACAGAGACTCAGTGTGGCTGCTCACCGTCACTGTTTCAAACTAATCTCATCGTACAATACTTTAAACTTCACAGGCTGAGTTATCTGTTTTTATTATTCATGTTGTTGAGGAACAGTTTGAATCTGCCCACTGAGCAGAAACACGTGACAGACGTCTTTGACATTAAAGATTTCTACTGAGGAGACATAATGAATGTTTTTTTTACGTTACAGGGTTCAAAATGAAAGTTTGCAGTTTTACAGTGTAATTCTAGACATCCTCTCAACTTCAGTCACAGTCGTCTAAAGAGCGTCAACATTTTACTTCATGCACTGAGGATTCAAACCCTGAGCCTCAACCTCAGTGGCTGCATGAGGCGTGAACTTTACCAGGAGAGCTACTCAACCGCTTGATCAATAACAATCTGATATTAATCATGATAATTACATCAACGGGTGTGAACATGTTAATCATGATATCTTTGTCTCGGCCGCCTGAACCGGACAAGATCAGCAGTGATCCACTCCAAGTGTAGAAGAGCTGAGTGTTAACAGACTGCTCTGTGCATGTTGTGTAGAACAGAAGTGTGTGTTGTGTCATTAAGATTTCCCTTCCTGACGTCTAACAGGCCAAAAGGAAGGAGAACAGACCTCAGCGGTGTCCACAAACTTCTGGCCAGATGATGTGACTTACACAGCAGAACACCTGAGAGGTGAGCTCCTCGTCAAACTGCCCGATGATGATCCGAACATCTCGCTCCTGCAAAACACACAATCACAGTTTATTCAATACAATCCTTCACAGCGTTGAGAAATATGATGATGGAAGTAAAATAGTGACTGGATTATAAGAAATAACTCAGAATATAGAATAACATGTATCAATATGAGCATTAAACTGACATATCTGACAACTGAGTTCTGATGGAAATAGAAAAGAGGATTTGTGATTTCTTCCAGGTTTCTATGAACACAACAGATGTTTGACGGTCAGGAGAGAGTCGGTGCTGATCCAGACCTGCTGGAGGTATTAACACCTGGAGTCTCATCAGGTTCTGGTTCTGATCCGGAGCCAATCATCGACTCAGAGCTCAGAGACGACTTTGATACTTGTGGGGTTAAAAAGGAGATTTCTCTTCACTCCTGCTGATCAGCCTGACTGCAGCAGTGATCCAGAGCGGACCTCCAGGTTCTGTTCTGCTGACGGGAGCTGGAGGGGAACTGGACTTTACTTCATGAACATAATGTTATAGAGAGGAGACAGAGAACCAGAACCAGAACCAGAACCAGAGTCTCTGCTGAGTGCTGACTGATTATCTCTCTTCACGTTACGTTGGGTCTGGTTCTCAGACTTCCTTCCTCTCTGACGCTCCTGAAGTTACAGACAGACGAGCAAACTGGAGGATTTCTTGTTGGAAACATTTGGATGATGTAAGAACTCAACAGCATGTAGTCGTTTCCCTCCTTCCTTCATATTGTATCTTTAAATCTACCTTGAGCTTCCTCAGGCTGCTGCAGACGTCCTCAGAGAGACTCTGTGTGGACACCAGCTGGACGTTGGCCTTCAGCAGCTGTCGGATCAGATCCTTCTTCATCTGCACACACACAGAAGATCACACAAAGAAATCAGGAAGCAGTTGTGGAGCTGAAATACAGAGAAGAGGTCAGTGAACGCAGCGCTGAGTCATCACCTCTGAGAGTCTGGGTCCCTCCTGTGTGACGAGGCCGACCCGGCTCCACTTGTGGCGCTGCAGCAGCTTCACCGTGGCCGCGTTCAGAGCTCGGTCTGACGGCACCGTGCTGAACAGGTTCCCATACCACTTCCTGTTGGACAGACTGGGGGACGAGGCTGCGAAAGACACCTGGGGACATCAGAGGACATGAGTCACCTGCCGCCAGAGCTGACGCAGCACTCGGTCTGAAGGGGACCAGATGTGTACCTGCACCAGGCTGAGGGCCGGCAGAGAGCGAGCGATGAGCGCCGTCACAGATGGACACACCCCTCCCAACACCAGCAGGTACTTCGGCCCCACCCACATGGCGTCGAACAGAGCTTTGAGCGATGCAGCCGGGTCGCACTGTGAAACACACATACTGACGTCACTGTGATGAGCAGGATGAGACCTTCACATCACTGCTGCAGCTGGGACCCTTTAAATCATCAGTGTCGACTCAGGACGCTCCTGACCGAGCGCAAACATCCACCGCTGGTGACCAGGGCAACCAAAGACTGACTAGATTTTATCTTTGGATGCTTAAAGAGGTGAAAATATCAAATAATTCACCAAAAACAAAAGTTTAGGAGAGAGGAGGACTGGGTTTTACTTCCTGGTTGAACTGTTCCTTTAAACAGACTGACTTCAGTAAATATCATGCATCACATACTGAGCGTCACATAACAAACCTCAGCAGTCTCAGAGTGACGAGCAGGATTGGACTTTACGATCTACAGGAGAATGTTTGGTTGAGCTGCTTCAACCTTTGACAGACTGAAGCAGTTGCTGTCTGTCAGGATCTGTTCAGCAGTCCGGCACCTACCTGTGAGTCCAGCAGCTGGAGCTGGATCTCATAGTTTCCTAGCGGCGGTGGTTGTCTCTGCAGGTCCTGCAGAGCCAGTCTGACAGCCGGGGCCACGGCGGCGGTCAGGTTCCCCCTCCCCGACCAGCTCCCAGAGCTGAAGGGCATCATCCACAGCACAGGCAGAGGGTGGCGGAGCTGAGCCGGCACCGGCCCGACCAGCATCCAGCAGAGAAGCAGGAGTCTGAACGCCTCCACCCGTCCACGACGCTCCATTCTCTGAACAGACTTTTCCTCTCTGATCCTCCAGCAGGGAAACTCTAATCCTCTGAGCGCCCGAGGAGGCCGACTGAGGAGATAAAAGGATCAGCATGGACACAAGATGTCACCAGGATCCTGAGCAGCCGGGTCCTGCACTCTGAGCACACAGGACCGCTTCACCACAACAACAGACTCTTTAAAGAAGGAGACGACAGCTTCCAACCATCTGCATGTTTCACTCACTCTAACTCTGTCAGCTCCACAGGTGTTACTCTTTAAAGGAGCAGTCTGCGGTTGTGTTGAAGAAACGTTAAAGACCGACTGAATACACAACCTGACCTTAAAGGACAACCCCAGTTTTACTATGTTTATCTGTGGCGGACCCTGCCACCTAGCTTCAAACTGTTTGTTTTATTACCTCATTAATATTGTAAATATGAACACAGTGCTCCTTTAAACCACCTCACTGTAACTTAAAGGGTAACTCCCCCTTTTTGTCCCAGGGTGTCTCACTCTGTGTGCTTATGGAAGTATAAAGCTCCAGATAAACTGCCTCCAGTGATGTCACTCAGTGGCTGAGTTGCATTATGGGTAATGTAGGCAGCAGGTTTTGATAAGCTGGTCTCGTTGCGCTGCTGTAACACCGCTGGACTCATGGACAGATTAAACAGACAAAAGATTCAGAGATATTGTTATTGTTATCTCTCACCGTGTCTTAAAAATCTGCCTACATTACCCACAATTCAACTCAGCTTACATGAGCACAACTAGAGCAAAAGAGACAGTTCACATCTTCTCTTTACTCGGAGTACAACTTAATGAATGAATATGTGTTTTGCTCCAGCAGGTGTTGAACTTTCACCTGAATTCACTCGTTGTCTCAATAAAAACCAGAACCTGAGGAAGTCTGACGGTCCACTGGGGCCCAGAAACCATCTGCTTATTTACTAATTAATCATTAATCATTTATTTCTGTTCCTTCTCTCTCTCTCTCTCTGTCAGGATGTTTCATGCAGGGCAACACACCTGCTGCTGGTTTGGCTCAAAACACATGATTTTCGTTTTTCATTTTGTTTGTAAAGATGGAACATGAACAGAATTTCACTCTGAAACCAATAAAAGCTCTTTAATTAACTCAGTTAGAAAACACATGTTCAGAACTCAGGTTCACACTGTCGATCCGCAGAAAACTGATCAGGACTCAAAATAAAACACATAAGAACACAGCTGGTAAAGAAAGCACAGCTGCTGATGACAAACACCTTAAATTAAAGAAGTGAACAATGGCTGTGGTGCGTTCAGGGTCCACAGTCTTCTTCATGCTCCTTCACAGCGTTTAAGTCTTTATGTCTGTTCAGTTTGTAAAAGTTAAATCAGCTTTGTCCTTTAGCTGCTTCTCTGGACCGTCCAGTCTGACGGCCGGGTCCCCTCCCTCTGCCGCCTCCTCCTCCTCCTCCTCCTCCTCCTCCTCCTCCTCCTCCTCCTCCTTTCTTCCTCTTGTGTCCTGGTCTCTGTCCGGTGAAGCCTCCTCCCTCCTCTCTGTTGGCTGACTGAGCCCACAGGGTGTCATAGCGGCCGGGTGCCTGGTATCCAGGCTGGCTGCAGTCCAGTGGTTCCTGTGAGAGGAGGATCCAGATGGCGGGTACGTTCCTGTTGACTGTCAGGCTGTCGAGGCCGGCGGCGGGCTCCAGCGGCTCCCACACCTCCACCACGGTGCTGTACAGCAGCCTGGTGAGCTGGTGGAGACCCTTCAGGCGCCGCTTCACGATTTCCGTGCAGGTGATGGCTTTAGACACGCCCTTACCGGTCGCCGTGAAGACGACGTGTTTGCAGAGCGGCCGGCCTCGAGCTTCCTGTTGTGCCTCCACTGCCACGCCCCCTTCCTCAGGCGGGGGTCGCCCCTCGTCGTCAGCTGCTCGGGGTTTGGCCTCCATGCGGCTCAGAGCGTAACGCAGCAGGTTGCGGATCTTGCTGCCATCTTTGACGCGGACTTCCGGCGTGTCAGGAGGGAGGCCGGGGAACGGACAGACGGACGGCTGCTCCTCCGTCCGAGCTTTGCTGTAGTTCTCCATCTGCAGACAGACAGACGGGCATGAGATCAATAATATCTCTGATATCAAAATCAATATGATAGATGATTACCGATCAGATGATCACCGAGTGCAGTAGAGTCCCGCAGTAATGATCATCATTGAGCTGCGGGACTCTACTGCACTCGGTAATCGACTCACAGGGCTTCCCCACAACAAGGAAGGCTTCTCGGGTGGTGAGATTTGTTTATCTATTCCGACAAATATGGCAACTATATCAAATGTTTGATGCCTGGAAATATGTGCTGGAACCCTGTTTCTACTGTTGCTGAAGTTTGGTGCTGTTCTGAGCATTATTTGTGGTTTTTTGGTGGCAGTTTATATTTGGATCCATTTACTGCAGTGTAATGTTGTCGTGCGGTCGTTTCTGAGGATGCTAAAACTACGTTAGCTAGCAGTCTGCAAACTTTATCTCTCGAGAGGGAGTCTAACACAGTTTCACGGTGTGTTAGACAATGGATTAAATTTACACCGGAATATCCCTTTAATGTACAACAACAGTAACTTGTCTTCCTGCCACATGATGGCGCCAACTCCCTCAGAAACCTTCCAAACAGCAAACTGCTGCAGATGTCCGGACCGTGAAGTCCACATGCACGAGTTCTGATAGTAACCGGGACAACAGCAGTTTTTAATGTAAACATCAGCCTGACTTCAATGACAGAGTACTGCAGTAGGATGGACGCTGTGCAGAAAGCAGCGCAGTCCAACACACATTAACACGTTAACTTTGAGCATCGGGATGTAGTTGAACCTGGGAAATCTGTCAGGATTGTAACTGATTGCTAGTTCCTCTCAGATAATTCGGGGTAGAAATAATTTAATTCCTCGGTGAAATGACGGTGACGTTTGTCTAAAGATGGTCATGGTGACACGTTTAGAGAAGACGGCAGTTAATCAGCAAGAGATAAACTGCACAATAAAATCAAAACCAACAGTGCTTGGTGTATTGGATGTGTGCCGAATTAAAGAGGACATTATAGTGATTCAACAACTCGTTCTGTCTACTTCTGTCTTGACTTCGGCGTCACCGGTGACGAAGAAGACGTTAAATCTGCAGCGTTTCTAACGGGGAACCGCGCTGTGACTGTTCTGGATGTTCCCGGCGTCTTAAAGGCTCGACAAACGTAAAACGGAGAAAACAAGGCGGAGGTGAAGTTTCACTCTGACATGATCCAACAGAGACTTCACGTTTTTCAGCTAATGTTTGATGAACTGACAGAAAACTGAGTCGAAAAGTGAGTAAGCATGCGCGGCTATGCTACATGCTAACAGCCTAATGTGCCGAGTGCACAAACACACACACAGCTGTGATTCTGCGTTATAACCTCAACTCGTACGTGAATTATAAGTTTAGAATTCTTACCAGACGGTTTTTATTGGCTACTGAACTCTCCACATGTTTACTTCAGCTGCGACACTTTCCGCTGCCGCACGTCGATGGAAACTGTCGCAAACTGTCGCGCTTCGGCAGCACAGTGACCGTTTTCTTCTTCTGCGAGACTCCACCGAGACTCCGTTCAAGACCGCAGCGCCACCTACCGACAAGACTGTATGTAACAGTTTTAAATGGTTATTCCACCCAAATTCTTCTTTCTGATTCATTAGTTATAGTTCAAATGGTTATTTCAACCAAATACAAATTTAGGATTAATTATTTATCGTTTTAAAGGTTTATTTCACTCAAATCCCACTTTGTGAGAAGTTCCGTAATTTCCCAGCTTGGGATCAATATAGTATATCTATCTATCCATCTAAGTTACAGCGACAGAAGAAACTCACCGTTAAGTCGAGGAAACTGGAGGATTCCATGTTGGAAACATTTGTGATAATGTGAGAACACAACTTAACAACATATACAACAAGAATTCTTACAGAATATATAATAAACAACAACAACAGTGATGGACCAGGATGCTCATATTTCTAACATTTATTGAGAAATGTTTATTCCTGACATGTTACATTGGATGTGATACAGTGTGGATGAATCATATTTGTTGTAAGTCAATATTTTGAATCAGTTTAATTTTCTGTTGAGTGTTGCCGTCTCTTCTGTACTGTTTGATTAATCATTGGTTTAAATCGATGGATTGATGGATTTCTTGTACAGGTAAACATTCCCTCTGATGTGTCGCTCCTCCTGCTCGTCCTTCCCGTCGGCCTCAGTGATCACAAATGGGTTTTCCATGTATCTGTCCGTCGGTTTGATTCCCACCAGGCTCCACAGTCCCTCGTCCTCCATCAGCTGCAGCTCTCTCTCCAGATCCTTCTTGTATATTTCCTCTGCTGCTCCTGGGTATAAACCTTTTGCTATACAGATGAAACCTCCTGCAGAAGACACAAGACATTCAGCTGTACAGACACAAGACAACTACAGAGACACAAGACAACTACAGAGACACAAGACAACAAAAAATGCAAAGAGAACAAGACTACAGAGACACAAAGCATTAAACAAAATTACACGTAAAGCAGCTACAACAAGACAGAAAACAAATACAGGAGATACAAAACAACCATAGAGATACACAATGAGATGCAAATAAACCACAAAGAGACAAACAAAGATACTACAAAGAGAAACAAAGCAACAAAAACAACTTAAAAATAAACACAAAATAACAGTAGCGATAGAAACAAAACATCAGGAAAACCACAAAGAGAATACAACAGAGACACAAGACAAGATACAACATGAAACCCAAAGCAACTACAAAGACAACGCAACAACAATAGAGATACAACAGACAACTACACAGACACAAAGCAGCAAAAAATGCAAAGAAGCTAAACTACAAAGACACAAAGCAATATACACAATGACACGTAAAGCAACTACATCGAGACACATCAGCTGTGTAGACTCATGCTAACAGGTGATAGCAGGTTACCTGGTTTGGTGGCGTGGTAGAGCTCCCTGACAACACTGACTGGCATACAACTGACATTCAGAGCACCGACGAGGATCACCACATCAAACACACCTGAAAGCATCAACAGAAGAGGAAGAAGAACCAGGTTCACTCTCCAGAAGTCGTCCTGTTTCATATCTTATTTCAGCTGATCACCAGCTGGAGTTGAGTTGGATCACATGGACACGCTGGTAAACCCAAACAAGTAATGAGGGCGAACTGGGACGGGCTCAGTCCATCAGGTCTCAGACATGAATCTGAGGAGGCCATGTTCAAAGCCTCCACTGTAGAGGCGGCTCTTAGGAGCTGTGGTCAGGAGGTTATTGTTACCTGTCGTGGCAGACACCTAAGAACCTGCATTGAGGGAAGCCGTCAAACTAAAGGGCTTGGTTGGTCCCGGGAGCTCCTGCAGGTGCAGACAGGTGCAGAGAGGCCAAAAGGAAAGAACACTTTGAGGAGCTTCTGAACCCGACTAACACCTCCAGGCAGAGACTGACCAACTCGGGGGAAGATAGAGGTGGGCGGATCAATCCAAATATCGATAGTATCAATATCAAGGTGAGTATTGGTATCAGATCGATACTAGCGTGATGAGATCGAT